>NW_027514568.1:0-173466 GCF_048772815.1 Callospermophilus lateralis | reverse complement strand
ACTCAGCCCTGGTTTGGTCCATCTTCTGTACAATAAGAAGAGAGAGAGGCAGATTCAGACACATCCCTTCATCCTGACCAGGTTGTTTGCCATGGAAGATGACTTTTGCTCTCTCAGGTGCTTCATACCTGCCTACAACTACTCCAGGTATCATTTGTGCATGGACATTTGAGGTTCTCATCAGGTGGAAGGTCCCCAACTTTCCTGTATTGTAAGAACCACTCTGTCCCTGCTCTTCTGTAAAATGATTGAGGGAACAGTGTATACTTGGGGTTAAAAACAGGTTTGATTTGGGTTACGAGTGATTCTGTGTGATGAATAATGGTATTGGGAACCTGCAATATTTACAAGAATATAGAGGTGAAATATAAGTAGGAAAACAGAAATCTAGGTATGATTTGAAGCCCAGAAGGGTTTTGCCCTTGATTGGGATACTTAGCTTTGAATGATGTTCTGCAAAGATGCCTCAGATAATTCGATATACAATGGCATAGGACCTTGTACATTGGATGATTGAATTTAGAGAGAACATCCAGTCAAAAAGGGATATTCAATAGGATTAGGAAGATAGTCGGTAGGTTTAGGAAGAAGAGTGAGTATAGAATTTGGACCAAAAGTTCTTTAGCAATAGACTTTCGGTTGTTGAGTGAATGTAAATGTCAGCACATATGAAGAGTCAGTCACTATGTTGAACTGGGGAAAATATGTAGAAAAGCAGATATCAATAGAAATATTAGGAAATCAGGCAAAGTATAAAGTGAGTGATAGAATTAGACATTTTCAACAGGGTTGAGTTTGAATATATAAATTAGGAAAAAAACAAATATGTAGTCACCAATAGGATTGACAATTGACAGCATTAGGCAACCTGGACATGGATGTTTTTAGAAATCCATGTTCACTTTCCATTTAGGCTTTGGTACAATCATAAGTGTGACCTTTCCATTTTTTGTCCAGAATATTACTGTGATAATGAGGTGACATGAGTATTTCTTTCACCATTTCTGGGAGCAATATATTGAAGATGTAAAATGAGAATCGGGGGTACAAAGAGGTGTACCCTGTTTCTAGGAACATAGAGAAAAAGCATGAATAGACCATACAGTGAATAAATAATATAACTTTTTTGAACTTTAAATAATGAACTGAACTGATATCTGAAAAATTATAGGAAATTGTATATTGATATACAATCATTCATTCCAACCAGGTATATATGTAATGGAAATATTTGTGTTTTGGTTTATCATGAAGAGTGTGTGAGGTTTGCTTCAAAATGATTATGGAAATTCAAAATAATGTGTTTGGAAAGAAGTCTCATGAAAAGACCAGTCAAGAAACCCTGACAATACATGTGTTCTGAAGCAAGAAGTGGTGAAAGTTGAAACAAATGCTTATTAATTTGTGAACTTGTGGATGAAATGTATATCCTGTGATGTGCAAAAACTGAAGAAACAATAATGACCAGTGTCGAATACAAATGAATGACAAATTACATATCATGTCCCATAGGAGTCTACTTGCATTGATGATAGACTGGGTCAGTTACTGTAGAATAATTAGGATTTGTATGCACCATTCACTGAAGTTAGTTTTCAGTACTAGGAAACAAATATGTATTTCAGGTGGATGAATATTTCTGATTATCATCTTGTGAAAAGTGGATTATAAATCCACATACATGAACATGAATGAATTTAGAGAGTGTATATTAGACACATATATTTCATATTTTGAAAAATTTGGAGAGTATATCTATATCTATATCTATATCTATACACACACACACACACACACACACACACACACACACAACTCACAGACATTAAAAAGTACCAATATAAATGCCAATCGAAATTCATCAGTAAATATGTATCATCCACAAATGCAAAAATATTTATTTTACTGAACATGAGCTAATGAATAATGTTGTTCTACTAGGACGCTCTCCTATAAGTTGAATTTTCATTTCCAACAGCATTTAGGAGGAGTGAACTCTTCTCACAATTTGTATCTGCCAAGACAGCCACCTCACAAAAATGTACGTGTGATACCTGGTAGGATTCTATATATGCATATAAATATACATGTGTGAATAGACTACAGAAAAAGGAAACAAAAATTCACATATTTGTTAAGTTTAAAACACATGGAGAATATTTCAAATAAATTTGACTAGATTTATAACTCCTACCTTATATAATGCAAATGTCAAGTCCAACTATACAACATGTCTCCTCTGAAGTACTTGTATTTCTAATGTGTTGGGTTAATTTTCTCCATTATATTAGGATGAATAGTCTGAGTCTACTAGGTATGGGTTAGTGTCAGGGATTCAGTATTTCGAATGGAAAAATTGGAAAATGAATCCAATGTGTATGTAAATATATGCTGCACAAATATCCTCCCGCTCTCATCCAGAACAATGCCTTGACATTACCTTCACCCCAAGTAAGACACAATTAGAGGAGAAGAGTTACAAAATCAGTGAATACATATCTGGAATGGAAAATGCTCAGGAGTTCACAACCTTGGAGGTGGTAGAGGAGTTTCCAAAACTAAGGGACAGGGTAAACCCTCCACAAACATGGAGCTCTGCTGGCCTAAAAACTTTTTGAGAAACTGCCTCTGAGCTTCCACACTTGAAATATATGTTGTTTTCAGGAGATTTGGCTTCCTCTGTAGTGAGAACATCAAAGCTGGGTCTGCATCTATGTGACCTGGAGGACATGGTTTCTTATTTTCCAATGAACAAGATGAAGCAGTGCTGAATCCTCTCTTTGTAGGTAAACTGAGGCCACTGGGGACTAAGTGTCTCCCCGTGTGGACTGTGAAGCCATTTGGTCCTCTTCCACTTTTTGTGGTGTTTTGGCTGCTGCACTGTGAGTTTGGTATTTGTTTCACGAAATACTAGGAGCTAAACTGGGACACAGTGCTGGAGGGAGTTCTGTCACGTATGGTGGGTCAGGGTCTGCAAGAGAATGCACCAACTAGGCTCCTATCTCTCACAGCTTGCCCCATTGCCCCCTTGTCCATATCAACCTGATTCTTAATTTTCCTCTGAAAACTCTCCATATAACAAGATGCCTTTACATATAAGGGTCTGTTGGCTGCACCATGTCAGTTACAAGCCATTTGGAATCCAATGGTAGATCCACATGGCCCTACCACGGATGTTTTATCAAACACCTCCCCACCACTGCTCTAGACCCACTACTCAGCAGGCTCCAAATTTCTGGCATCTCTGTTCTACACCATTTTCATGAAACTCAGTAAATCAAGGCACTGTCTGGTATACTCATGATCAGCAACAGGACATCCAATGTTTCTCCAGTGCCACCTGGTCATAGGAATTTGAAAAATTTCATGGTATTTATCTAGCCATTTTTCAAGCATGAAGTTGGAGGCACTGTGGGTTTCAGTTCATTCAGCAAACTTTAAATGGTGAGGAAGCTCATTTCAATGAAATCTCTGGAGAACTCTCACAGGCACGGCTTCCCAAAGAGTGGACAAAAGGTCACATTAGGCCAGGCCCATTGAGGTCTACAATGTGAGGTCCATGTGTGTTTTGACTCTCAACTATGGCTGCCATTTCTTTAAGAATAAAATCATGTGATATCCTTGCTGAGATTCCCAGGCCTCTGTGGAAATCCACTTGGGGCCTAGGTCTCAGTTTCCAAGAGCGACTTTCATGCGTGGCCTCTTAAAATCCCAACAAAATTTATGGCAATGCTTCTCTGAGTTCAGTTCCAAAACCCAGTCTCTAAGGGGAATCACACCAGAGTTCAAGCCCACGTGGACCCAGTCATTTTTTCCAATGCCACACAAATGACCAAAATTAAAACCAAAACACTCCCACATGGCCC
Organism: Callospermophilus lateralis; assembly: GCF_048772815.1. Taxonomy (NCBI): domain Eukaryota; kingdom Metazoa; phylum Chordata; class Mammalia; order Rodentia; family Sciuridae; genus Callospermophilus; species Callospermophilus lateralis. The sequence goes on along the minus strand of NW_027514568.1, from coordinate 169,600 downwards.
TCATCTTATTTCATATAGTCAATCATCTTAACCTCTGGCTGGAGGTTTCCATGAGGGGCGCAGCCCAAGACAGTGTCCAAAATCAGCTCGTTTGCCCCTCATTTGTCTAAAGTCAGGGTAGCCTGGACACCGTTTCTGTGAACCAGGAGTGAACAAATAAGCCTGCCGTTAATACTTCTGTGTTTCTCCAATTTGAGGCCTACTGATTTTAGGTATCGATTCTTTAGGTGATTTAGAGTCATGCGAAAACACAAGTACCTCTGCAGGGCTTTGAAGAACTCATTTGACCCAAAGAATCCCTATTGTCATTTGATGGAGTGCAGGAACCTAACAGAGGAAGGCAAGAGACTTCATCCACAATGAATGAAATTTTTTGCCATTTTGGTTTTGGAAGCTCACATGGGATCATTCTTAAGATCCATCAGGTGCTGAGAATCTAAGTCACAGCCACACACAGGCCCAAGAGGCTGATAAAGACACATCCCTTTCCAAAGCAATTAAGCAAAGAGCCACAGGTGAGGCCCATTCATTTCCATTTGAAAACTGTTTTCATCAGGCTTCACAAAGGGGTGGCCTGAGGCAAAGACCTTCCTGACATTCAGTGCAACACAACAATAAGTAAGCAAAAGGCCCAAAGCAGGGTTTCTGCACTGAGACTTTCCTGGTCACACTGATATCTGAGTTTTCTGAGATGCTCGCCATTCTCTTCAGCTATCCAGTACATGGCCATGTCACAGAGCTTGGAGGTGGTACATATTTTGGACACAAATCCATGAGCCTATTCTGGAGAGTGGGCAGAATTCAGGAAGAGAACTACAACTTAGAAAGATAGCAGGTGTTGCACATCCATAAGACAAGCTGCAGTCCATTCATATATTGGGCATGGGAAGATTTATACTAGACAGGACACATCCATTAATGCATTCTCTTTTCTAATGTCTACAACAACGGACACAGTGGGATACACAGAAAGAGAAACACTCGCCATGTCAAATGACTTACTAGAAACTGTCCACTCCAAACCAAACAAACCGCCTTTTCTATCTATTCTCAGAACATGAGACAAAACAACAAACCCACACCCACTCCCACAAAGGCACCTCCTTCCCCCAAGTACGTCTGTGACTATCCGGAGTGTCCTCTGACTGGTGGGCCATACTATGTTCCCCCGAAATGGCCTGTCTTCTCTCAGATCTTGTTTCCTTGACCAACTCTGTGAAGATGTCAGGAAAAAGTGGTTAGCCACTACCTGTTTTCTCAGGAAAGGTCCATCTTCAGAGATCTCCTGGCATTTGGCCATCCTCACATCATTAGGTACCAAGAAAACTGACTCTGTCCTTCGTAAATCCAAACATGAGCCCACTGGGACTGGGACTGGGACTGCATCTGGGTGCCTGGCTTCTTGGATACCAAGTTCAGAGAGTTCCATCACCAAGGAAATGAGGTATGTCACATTTTGGAACTGAATGAGGTCACTGCCTTGGCAACCACTTTGTCCTAACAGTTGCTTCCAAGGGTAACATAAGATGGAGGTTGCCCCTACTTCCTGTGACACTTTCATAAGGTAGAATGTATATCACCATTGGCACCCGGGAACAGCTCTCCACTCAGGCCTGGTTTGGTCCATCTTCTGTACAATAGGAAGAGAGAGAGGCAGATTCAGACACATCCCTTCATCCTGACCAGGTTGTTTGCCATGGAAGATGACTTTTGCTCTCTCAGGTGCTTCATACCTGCCTACAACTTCTCCAGGTATCATTTGTGCATGGACATTTGAGGTTCTCATCAGGTGGAAGGTCCCCAACTTTCCTGTATTGTAAGAACCACTCTGTCCCTGCTCTTCTGTAAAATGATTGAGGGAACAGTGTATACTTGGGGTCAAAAACAGGTTTGATTTGGGTTATGAGTGATTCTGTGTGATGAGTAATGGTATTGGGAACCTGCAGTATTTACAAGAATATTGAGGTGAAATATAAGTAGGAAAACAGAAATCTAGGTATGATTTGAAGCCCAGAAGGGTTTTGCCCTTGATTGGGATACTTAGCTTTGAATGATGTTCTGCAAAGATGCCTCAGATAATTCGATATACAATGGCATAGGACCTTGTACATTGGATGATTGAATTTAGAGAGAACATCCAGTCAAAAAGGGATATTCAATAGGATTAGGAAGATAGTCGGTAGGTTTAGGAAGAAGAGTGAGTATAGAATTTGGACCAAAAGTTCTTTAGCAATAGACTTTCGGTTGTTGAGTGAATGTAAATGTCAGCACATATGAAGAGTCAGTCACTATGTTGAACTGGGGAAAATATGTAGAAAAGCAGATATCAATAGAAATATTAGGAAATCAGGCAAAGTATAAAGTGAGTGATAGAATTAGACATTTTCAACAGGGTTGAGTTTGAATATATAAATTAGGAAAAAAACAAATATGTAGTCACCAATAGGATTGACAATTGACAGCATTAGGCAACCTGGACATGGATGTTTTTAGAAATCCATGTTCACTTTCCATTTAGGCTTTGGTACAATCATAAGTGTGACCTTTCCATTTTTTGTCCAGAATATTACTGTGATAATGAGGTGACATGAGTATTTCTTTCACCATTTCTGGGAGCAATATATTGAAGATGTAAAATGAGAATCGGGGTTACAAAGAGGTGTACCCTGTTTCTAGGAATATAGAGAAAAAGCATGAATAGACCATACTGTGAATAAATAATATAACTTTTTTGAACTTTAAATAATGAACTGAACTGATATCTGAAAAATTAAAGGAAATCGTATATTGATATACAATCATTCATTCCAACCAGGTATATATGTAATGGAAATATTTGTGTTTTGGTTTATCATGAAGAGTGTGTGACGTTTGCTTCAAAATGATTATGGAAATTCAAAATAATGTGTTTGGAAAGAAGTCTCATGAAAAGACCAGTCAAGAAACCCTGACAATACATGTGTTCTGAAGCAAGAAGTGGTGAAAGTTGAAACAAATGCTTATTAATTTGTGAACTTGTGGATGAAATGTATATCCTGTGATGTGCAAAAACTGAAGAAACAATAATGTACCAGTGTCGAATACAAATGAATGACAAATTACATATCATGTCCCATAGGAGTCTACTTGCATTGATGTTAGACTGGGTCTGTTACTGTAGAATAGTTAGGATTTGTATGCACCATTCACTGAAGTTAGTTTTCAGTACTAGGAAACAAATATGTATTTAAGGTGCATGAATATTTCTGATTATCATCTTGTGAAAAGTGGATTATAAATCCACATACATGAACATGAATGAATTTAGAGAGTGTATATTAGACACATATATTTCATATTTTGAAAATTTGGAGAGTATATCTATATCTATATCTATATCTATACACACACACACACACACACACACACACACACACAACTCACAGACATTAAAAAGTACCAATATAAATGCCAATCGAAATTCATCAGTAAATATGTATCATCCACAAATGCAAAAATATTTATTTTACTGAACATGAGCTAATGAATAATGTTGTTCTACTAGGACGCTCTCCTATAAGTTGAATTTTCATTTCCAACAGCATTTAGGAGGAGTGAACTCTTCTCAAAATTTGTATCTGCCAAGACAGCCACCTCACAAAAATGTACGTGTGATACCTGGTAGGATTCTATATATGCATATAAATATACATGTGTGAATAGACTACAGAAAAAGGAAACAAAAATTCACATATTTGTTAAGTTTAAAACACATGGAGAATATTTCAAATAAATTTGACTAGATTTATAACTCCTACCTTATATAATGCAAATGTCAATCCAACTATACAACATGTCTCCTCTGAAGTACTTGTATTTCTAATGTGTTGGGTTAATTTTCTCCATTATATTAGGATGAATAGTCTGAGTCTACTAGGTATGGGTTAGTGTCAGGGATTCAGTATTTCGAATGGAAAATTGGAAAATGAATCCAATGTGTATGTAAATATATGCTGCACAAATATCCTCCCGCTCTCATCCAGAACAATGCCTTGACATTACCTTCACCCCAAGTAAGACACAATGAGAGGAGAAGAGTTACAAAATCAGTGAATACATATCTGGAATGGAAAATGCTCAGGAGTTCACAACCTTGGAGGTGGTAGAGGAGTTTCCAAAACTAAGGGACAGGGTAAACCCTCCACAAACATGGAGCTCTGCTGGCCTAAAAACTTTTTGAGAAACTGCCTCGAGCTTCCACACTTGAAATATATGTTGTTTTCAGGAGATTTGGCTTCCTCTGTAGTGAGAACATCAAAGCTGGGTCTGCATCTATGTGACCTGGAGGACATGGATTCTTATTTTCCAATGAACAAGATGAAGTAGTGCTGAATCCTCTCTTTGTAGGTAAACTGAGGCCACTGGGGACTAAGTGTCTCCCCGTGTGGACTGTGAAGCCATTTGGTCCTCTTCCACTTTTTGTGGTGTTTTTGCTGCTGCACTGTGAGTTTGGTATTTGTTTCACGAAATACTAGGAGCTAAACTGGGACACAGTGCTGGAGGGAGTTCTGTCACGTATGGTGGGTCAGGGTCTGCAAGAGAATGCACCAACTAGGCTCCTATCTCTCACAGCTTGCCCCATTGCCCCCTTGTCCATATCAACCTGATTCTTAATTTTCCTCTGAAAACTCTCCATATAACAAGATGCCTTTACATATAAGGGTCTGTTGGCTGCACCATGTCAGTTACAAGCCATTTGGAATCCAATGGTAGATCCACATGGCCCTACCACGGATGTTTTATCAAACACCTCCCCACCACTGCTCTAGACCCACTACTCAGCAGGCTCCAAATTTCTGGCATCTCTGTTCTACACCATTTTCATGAAACTCAGTAAATCAAGGCACTGTCTGGTATACTCATGATCAGCAACAGGACATCCAATGTTTCTCCAGTGCCACCTGGTCATAGGAATTTCAAAAATTTCATGGTATTTATCTAGCCATTTTTCAAGCATGAAGTTGGAGGCACTGTGGGTTTCAGTTCATTCAGCAAACATTAAATGGTGAGGAAGCTCATTTCAATGAAATCTCTGGAGAACTCTCACAGGCATGGCTTCCCAAAGAGTGGACAAAAGGTCACATTAGGCCAGGCCCATTGAGGTCTACAATGTGAGGTCCATGTGTGTTTTGACTCTCAACTATGGCTGCCATTTCTTTAAGAATAAAATCATGTGATATCCTTGCTGAGATTCCCAGGCCTCTGTGGAAATCCACCCGGGGCCTAGGTCTCAGTTTCCAAGAGCGACTTTCATGCATGGCCTCTTAAAATCCCAACAAAATTCATGGCAATGCTTCTCTGAGTTCAGTTCCAAAACCCAGTCTCTAAGGGGAATCACACCAGAGTTCAAGCCCACGTGGACCCAGTCATTTTTTCCAATGCCACACAAATGACCAAAATTAAAACCAAAACACTCCCACATGGCCCTCATCTTATTTCATATAGTCAATCATCTTAACCTCTGGCTGGAGGTTTCCATGAGGGGCGCAGCCCAAGACAGTGTCCAAAATCAGCTCGTTTGCCCCTCATTTGTCTAAAGTCAGGGTAGCCTGGACACCGTTTCTGTGAACCAGGAGTGAACAAATAAGCCTGCCGTTAATACTTCTGTGTTTCTCCAATTTGAGGCCTACTGATTTTAGGTATCCATTCTTTAGGTGATTTAGAGTCATGCAAAAACACAAGCACCTCTGCAGGGCTTTGAAGAACTCATTTGACCCAAAGAATCCCTATTGTCATTTGATGGAGTGCAGGAACCTAACAGAGGAAGGCAAGAGACTTCATCCACAATGAATGAAATTTTTTGCCATTTTGGTTTTGGAAGCTCACATGGGATCATTCTTAAGATCCATCAGGTGCTGAGAATCTAAGTCACAGCCACACACAGGCCCAAGAGGCTGATAAAGACACATCCTTTTCCAAAGCAATTAAGCAAAGAGCCACAGGTGAGGCCCATTCATTTCCATTTGAAAACTGTTTTCTTCAGGCTTCACAATGGGGTGGCCTGAGGCAAAGACCTTCCTGACATTCAGTGCAACACAACAATAAGTAAGCAAAAGGCCCAAAGCAGGGTTTCTGCACTGAGACTTTCCTTGTCACACTGATATCTGAGGTTTCTGAGATGCTCGCCATTCTCTTCAGCTATCCAGTACATGGCCATGTCACAGAGCTTGGAGGTGGTACATATTTTGGACACAAATCCATGAGCCTATTCTGGAGAGTGGCCAGAATTCAGGAAGAAAACTACAACTTAGAAAGATAGCATGTGTTGCACTTCAATAAGACAAGCTGCAGTCCATTCATATATTGGGCATGGGAAGATTTATACTAGACAGGACACATCCATTAATGCATTCTCTTTTCTAATGTCTACAACAACGGACACAGTGGGATACACAGAAAGAGAAACACTCGCCGTGTCAAATGACTTACTAGAAACTGTCCACTCCAAACCAAACAAACCGCCTTTTCTATCTATTCTCAGAACATGAGACAAAACAACAAACCCACACCCACTCCCACAAAGGCACCTCCTTCCCCCAAGTACGTCTGTGACTATCCGGAGTGTCCTCTGACTGGTGGGCCATACTATGTTCCCCCGAAATGGCCTGTCTTCTCTCAGATCTTGTTTCCTTGACCAACTCTGTGAAGATGTCAGGAAAAAGTGGTTAGCCACTACCTGTTTTCTCAGGAAGGGTCCATCTTCAGAGCTCTCCTGGCATTTGGCCATCCTCACATCATTAGGTACCAAGAAAACTGACTCTGTCCTTGGTAAATCCAAACAAGTGAGCCCACTGGGACTGGGACTGGGACTGCCTCTGGGTGCCTGGCTTCTTGGATACCAAGTTCAGAGATTTCCATCACCAAGGAAATGAGGTATGTCACATTCTTTGGAACTGAATGAGGTCACTGCCTTGGCAACCACTTTGTCCTAACAGTTGCTTCCAAGGGTTACATAAGATGGAGGTTGCCCCTACTTCCTGTGACACTTTCATAAGGTAGAATGTATATCACCATTGGCACCCGGGAACAGCTCTCCACTCATCCCTGGTTCGGTCCATCTTCTGTACAATAAGAAGAGAGAGAGGCAGATTCAGACACATCCCTTCATCCTGACCAGGTTGTTTGCCATGGAAGATGACTTTTGCTCTCTCAGGTGCTTCATACCTGCCTAGAACTTCTCCAGGTATCATTTGTGAATGGACATTTGAGGTTCTCATCAGGTGGAAGGTCCCCAACTTTCCTGTATTGTAAGAACCACTCTGTCCCTGCTCTTCTGTAAAATGATTGAGGGAACCGTGTATACTTGGGGTCAAAAACAGGTTTGATTTGGGTTATGAGTGATTCTGTGTGATGAGTAATGGTATTGGGAACCTGCAGAATTTACAAGAATATTGAGGTGAAATATAAGTAGGAAAACAGAAATCTAGGTATGATTTGAAGCCCAGAAGGGTTTTGCCCTTGATTGGGATACTTAGCTTTGAATGATGTTCTGCAAAGATGCCTCAGATAATTCGATATACAATGGCATAGGACCTTGTACATTGGATGATTGAATTTAGAAGAGAACATCCAGTCAAAAAGGGATATTCAGTAGGATTAGGAAGATAGTCGGTAGGTTTAGGAAGAAGAGTGAGTATAGGATTTGGACCAAAAGTTCTTTAGCAATAGACTTTCGGTTGTTGAGTGAATGTAAATGTCAGCACATATGAAGAGTCAGTCACTATGTTGAACTGGGGAAAATATGTAGAAAAGCAGATATCAATAGAAACATTACGAAATCAGGCAAAGTATAAAGTGAGTGATAGAATTAGACATTTTCAACAGGGTTGAGTTTGAATATATAAATTAGGAAAAAAACAAATATGTAGTCACCAATAGGATTGACAATTGACAGCATTAGGCAACCTGGACATGGATGTTTTTAGAAATCCATGTCCACTTTCCATTTAGGCTTTGGTACAATCATAAGTGTGACCTTTCCATTTTTTGTCCAGAATATTACTGTGATAATGAGGTGACATGAGTATTTCTTTCACCATTTCTGGGAGCAATATATTGAAGATGTAAAATGAGAATCGGGGGTACAAAGAGGTGTACCCTGTTTCTAGGAACATAGAGAAAAAGCATGAATAGACCATACAGTGAATAAAAAATATAACTTTTTTGAACTTTAAATAATGAATTGAACTGATATCTGAAAAATTAAAGGAAATCGTATATTGATATACAATCATTCATTCAAACCAGGTATATATGTAATGGAAATATTTGTGTTTTGGTTTATCATGAAGAGTGTGTGAGTTTTGCTTCAAAATGATTATGGAAATTCAAAATAATGTGTTTGGAAAGAAGTCTCACGAAAAGACCAGTCAAGAAACCCTGACAATACATGTGTTCTGAAGCAAGAAGTGGTGAAAGTTGAAACAAATGCTTATTAATTTGTGAACTTGTGGATGAAATGTATATCCTGTGATGTGCAAAAACTGAAGAAACAATAATGTACCAGTGTCGAATACAAATGAATGACAAATTACATATCATGTCCCATAGGAGTCTACTTGCATTGATGTTAGACTGGGTCAGTTACTGTAGAATAATTAGAATTTGTATGCACCATTCACTGAAGTTAGTTTTCAGTACTAGGAAACAAATATGTATTTCAGGTGGATGAATATTTCTGATTATCATCTTGTGAAAAGTGGATTATAAATCCACATACATGAACATGAATGAATTTAGAGAGTGTATATTAGACACATATATTTCATATTTTGAAAAATTTGGAGAGTATATCTATATCTATATCTATATCTATACACACACACACACACACACACACACACACACACACAACTCACAGACATTAAAAAGTACCAATATAAATGCCAATCGAAATTCATCAGTAAATATGTATCATCCACAAATGCAAAAATATTTATTTTACTGAACATGAGTTAATGTATAATGTTGTTCTACTAGGACGCTCTCCTATAAGTTGAATTTTCATTTCCAACAGCATTTAGGAGGAGTGAACACTTCTCACAATTTGTATCTGCCAAGACAGCCACCTCACAAAAATGTACGTGTGATACCTGGTAGGATTCTATATATGCATATAAATATACATGTGTGAATAGACTACAGAAAAAGGAAACAAGAATTCACATATTTGTTAAGTTTAAAACACATGGAGAATATTTCAAATAAGTTTGACTAGATTTATAACTCCTACCTTATATAATGCAAATGTCAAGTCCAACTATACAACATGTCTCCTCTGAAGTACTTGTATTTCTAATGTGTTGGGTTAATTTTCTCCATTATATTAGGATGAATAGTCTGAGTCTACTAGGTATGGGTTAGTGTCAGGGATTCAGTATTTCGAATGGAAAATTGGAAAATGAATCCAATGTGTATGTAAATATATGCTGCACAAATATCCTCCCGCTCTCATCTAGAACAATGCCTTGACATTACCTTCACCCCAAGTAAGGCACAATTAGAGGAGAAGAGTTACAAAATCAGTGAATACATATCTGGAATGGAAAATGCTCAGGAGTTCACAACCTTGGAGGTGGTAGAGGAGTTTCCAAAACTAAGGGACAGGGTAAACACTCCACAAACATGGAGCTCTGCTGGCCTAAAAACTTTTTGAGAAACTGCCTCTGAGCTTCCACACTTGAAATATATGTTGTTTTCAGGAGATTTGGCTTCCTCTGTAGTGAGAACATCAAAGCTGGGTCTGCATCTATGTGACCTGGAGGACATGGTTTCTTATTTTCCAATGAACAAGATGAAGCAGTGCTGAATCCTATCTTTGTAGGTAAACTGAGGCCATTGGGGACTAAGTGTCTCCCCGTGTGGACTGTGAAGCCATTTGGTCCTCTTCCACTTTTTGTGGTGTTTTTGCTGCTGCACTGTGAATTTGATATTTGTTTCACGAAATACTAGGAGCTAACCGGGGACACAGTGCTGGAGGGAGTTCTGTCACGTGTGGTGGGTCAGGGTCTGCAAGAGAATGCACCAACAAGGCTCCTATCTCTCACAGCTTGCCCCATTGCCCCCTTGTCCATATCAACCTGATTCTTAATTTTCCTCTGAAAACTCTCCATGTAACAAGATGCCTTTACATATAAGGGTCTGCTGGCTGCACCATGTCAGTTACAAGCCATTTGGAATCCAATGGTAGATCCACATGGCCCTACCACGGATGTTTTATCAAACACCTCCCCACCACTGCTCTAGACCCACTACTCAGCAGGCTCCAAATTTCTGGCATCTCTGTTCTACACCATTTTCATGAAACTCAGTAAATCAAGGCACTGTCTGGTATACTCATGATCAGCAACAGGACATCCAATGTTTCTCCAGTGCCACCTGGTCATAGGAATTTCAAAAATTTCATGGTATTTATCTAGCCATTTTTCAAGCATGAAGTTGGAGGCACTGTGGTTTTCAGTTCATTCAGCAAACATTAAATGATGAGGAAGCTCATTTCAATGAAATCTCTGGAGAACTCTCACAGGCATGGCTTCCCAAAGAGTGGACAAAAGGTCACATTAGGCCAGGCCCATTGAGGTCTACAATGTGAGGTCCATGTGTGTTTTGACTCTCAACTATGGCTGCCATTTCTTTAAGAATAAAATCATGTGATATCCTTGCTGAGATTCCCAGGCCTCTGTGGAAATCCACCCGGGGCCTAGGTCTCAGTTTCCAAGAGCGACTTTCATGCGTGGCCTCTTAAAATCCCAACAAAATTTATGGCAATGCTTCTCTGAGTTCAGTTCCAAAACCCAGTCTCTAAGGGGAATCACACCAGAGTTCAAGCCCACGTGGACCCAGTCATTTTTTCCAATGCCACACTAATGACCAAAATTAAAACCAAAACACTCCCACATGGCCCTCATCTTATTCCATATAGTCAATCATCTTAACCTCTGGCTGGAGGTTTCCATGAGGGGCGCAGCCAATGACAGTGTCCAAAATCAGCTCGTTTGCCCCTCATTTGTCTAAAGTCAGGGTAGCCTGGACACCGTTTCTGTGAACCAGGAGTGAACAAATAAGCCTGCGGTTAATACTTCTGTGTTTCTCCAATTTGAGGCCTACTGATTTTAGGTATCGATTCTTTAGGTGATTTAGAGTCATGCGAAAACACAAGCACCTCTGCAGGGCTTTGAAGAACTCATTTGACCCAAAGAATCCCTATTGTCATTTGATGGAGTGCAGGAACCTAACAGAGGAAGGCAAGAGACTTCATAGACAATGAATGAAATTTTTTGCCATTTTGGTTTTGGAAGCGCACATGGGATCATTCTTAAGATCCATCAGGTGCTGAGAATCTAAGTCACAGCCACACACAGGCCCAAGAGGCTGATAAAGACACATCCCTTTCCAAAGCAATTAAGCAATGAGCCACAGGTGAGGCCCATTCATTTCCATTTGAAAACTGTTTTCTTCAGGCTTCACAAAGGGGTGGCCTGAGGCAAAGATCTTCCTGACATTCAGTGCAACACAACAATAAGTAAGCAAAAGGCCCAAAGCAGGGTTTCTGCACTGAGACTTTCCTGGACACACTGATATCTGAGTTTTCTGAGATGCTCGCCATTCTCTTCAGCTATCCAGTACATGGCCATGTCACAGAGCTTGGAGGTAGTACATATTTTGGACACAAATCCATGAGCCTATTCTGGAGAGTGGCCAGAATTCAGGAAGAAAACAACAACTTAGAAAGATAGCAGGTGTTGCACATCGATAAGACAAGCTGCAGTCCATTCATATATTGGGCAGGATGAATTTTGGTATGACTTATACTAGACAGGACACATCCATTAATGCATTCTCTTTTCTAATGTCTACAACAACGGACACAGTGGGATACACAGAAACAGAAACACTCGCCGTGTCAAATGACTTACTAGAAACTGTCCACTCCAAACCAAACAAACCGCCTTTCCTATCTATTCTGAGAACATGAGACAAAACAACAAACCCACACCCACTCCCACAAAGGCACCTCCTTCCCCCAAGTAGGTCTGTGACTATCCGGAGTGTCCTCTGACTGGTGGGCCATACTATGTTCCCCCAAAATGGCCTGTCTTCTCTCAGATCTTGTTTCCTTGACCAACTCTGTGAAGATGTCAGGAAAAAGTGGTTAGCCACTACCTGTTTTCTCAGGAAAGGTCCATCTTCAGAGCTCTCCTGGCATTTGGCCATCCTCACATCATTAGGTACCAAGAAAACTGACTCTCTCCTTGGTAAATCCAAACAAGTGAGCCCACTGGGACTGGGACTGCGACTGCCTCTGGGTGCCTGGCTTCTTGGATACCAAGTTCAGAGAGTTCCATCACCAAGGAAATGAGGTATGTCACATTCTTTGGAACTGAATGAGGTCACTGCCTTGGCAACCACTTTGTCCTAACAGTTGCTTCAAAGGGTAACATAAAATGGAGGTTGCCCCCGCTTCCTGTGACACTTTCATAAGGTAGAATGTATATCACCATGGGCACCCGGGAACAGCTCTCCACTCAGGCGTGGTTTCGTCCATCTTCTCTACAATATGAAGAGAGAGATTCAGATTCAGACACATCCCTTCATCCTGACCAGGTTGTTTGCCATGGAAAATGACTTTTGCTCTCTCAGGAGCTTCATACCTGCCTACAACTTCTCCAGGTATCATTTGTGCATGGACATTTGAGGTTCTCATCAGGTGGAAGGTCCCCAACTTTCCTGTATTGTAAGAACCACTCTGTCCCTGCTCTTCTGTAAAATGATTGAGGGAACAGTGTATACTTGGGGTTAAAAACAGGTTTGATTTGGGTTACGAGTGATTCTGTGTGATGAATAATGGTATTGGGAACTTGCAATATTTACAAGAATATAGAGGTGAAATATAAGTAGGAAAACAGAAATCTAGGTATGATTTGAAGCCCAGAAGGGTTTTGCCCTTGATTGGGATACTTAGCTTTGAATGATGTTCTGCAAAGATGCCTCAGATAATTCGATATACAATGGCATAGGACCTTGTACATTGGATGATTGAATTTAGAAGAGAACATCCAGTCAAAAAGGGATATTCAGTAGGATTAGGAAGATAGTCGGTAGGTTTAGGAAGACGAGTGAGTATAGGATTTGGACCAAAAGTTCTTTAGCAATAGACTTTCGGTTGTTGAGTGAATATAAATGTCAGCACATATGAAGAGTCAGTCACTATGTTGAACTGGGGAAAATATGTAGAAAAGCAGATATCAATAGAAACATTACGAAATCAGGCAAAGTATAAAGTGAGTGATAGAATTAGACATTTTCAACAGGGTTGAGTTTGAATATATAAATTAGGAAAAAAACAAATATGTAGTCACTAATAGGATTGACAATTGACAGCATTAGGCAACCTGGACATGGATTTTTTTAGAAATCCATGTTCACTTTCCATTTAGGCTTTGGTACAATCATAAGTGTGACCTTTCCATTTTTGGTCCAGAATATTACTGTGATAATGAGGTGACATGAGTATTTCTTTCACCATTTCTGGGAGTAATATATTGAAGATGTAAAATGAGAATAAGGGGTACAAAGAGGTGTACCCTGTTTCTAGGAACATAGAGAAAAAGCATGAATAGACCATACTGTGAATAAATAATATAACTTTTTTGAACTTTAAATAATGAATTGAACTGATATCTGAAAAATTAAAGGAAATCGTATATTGATATACAATCATTCATTCCAACCAGGTATATATGTAATGGAAATATTTGTGTTTAGGTTTATCATGAAGAGTGTGTGAGTTTTGCTTCAAAATGATTATGGAAATTCAAAATAATGTGTTTGGAAAGAAGTCTCATGAAAAGACCAGTCAAGAAACCCTGACAATACATGTGTTCTGAAGCAAGAAGTGGTGAAAGTTGAAACAAATGCTTATTGATTTGTGAACTTGTGGATGAAATGTATATCCTGTGATGTGCAAAAACTGAAGAAACAATAATGTACCAGTGTCGAATACAAATGAATGACAAATTACAGATCATGTCCCATAGGAGTCTACTTGCTTTGATGTAAGACTGGGTCAGTTACTGTAGAATAATTAGGATTTGTATGCACCATTCACTAAAGTTAGTTTTCAGTACTAGGAAACAAATATGTATTTCAGGTGGATGAATATTTCTGATTATAATCTTGTGAAAAGTGGATTATAAATCCACATACATGAACATGAATGAATTTAGAGAGTGTATATTAGACGCATATATTTCATATTTTGAAAAATTTGGAGAGTATATCTATATCTATATCTGTATCTATACACACACACACACACACACACACACAAACACAAACACTCACAGACATAAAAAATACCAATATAAATGCCAATCGAAATTCATCAGTAAATATGTATCATCCACAAATGCAAAAATATTTATTTTACTGAACATGAGGTAATGTATAATGTTGTTCTACTAGGACGCTCTCCTATAGGTTGAATTTTCATTTCCAACAGCATTTAGGAGGAGTGAACCCTTCTCACAATTTGTATCTGCCAAGACAGCCACCTCACAAAAATGTACGTGTGATACCTGGTAGGATTCTATATATGCATATAAATATACATGTGTGAATAGGCTACAGAAAAGGGAAACAAGAATTCACATATTTGTTAAGTTTAAAAACACATGGAGAATATTTCAATTAGAATTTGACTAGATTTATAACTCCTACCTTATATAATGCAAATGTCAAGTCCAACTATACAACATGTCTCCTCTGAAGTACTTGTATTTCTAATGTGTTGGTTTAATTTTCTCCATTATATTAGGATGAATAGTCTGAGTCTACTAGGTATGGGTTAGTGTCAGGGATTCAGTATTTCGAATGGAAAATTGGAAAATGAATCCAATGTGTATGTAAATATATGCTGCACAAATATCCTCCCGCTCTCATCCAGAACAAAGCCTTGACATTACCTTCACCCCAAGTAAGACACAATTAGAGGAGAAGAGTTACAAAATCAGTGAATACATATCTGGAATGGAAAATGCTCAGGAGTTCACAACCTTGGAGGTGGTAGAGGAGTTTCCAAAACTAAGGGACAGAGTAAACCCTCCACAAACATGGAGCTCTGCTGGCCTAAAAACTTTTTGAGAAACTGCCTCTGCGCTTCCACACTTGAAATATATGTTGTTTTCAGGAGATTTGGCTTCCTCTGTAGTGAGACCATCAAAGCTGGGTCTGCATCTATGTGACCTGGAGGACATGGTTTCTTATTTTCCAATGAACAAGATGAAGCAGTGCTGAATCCTCTTTTGTAGGTAAACTGAGGCCACTGGGGACTAAGTGTCTCCCCGTGTGGACTGTGAAGCCATTTGGTCCTCCTCCACTTTTTGTGGTGTTTTTGCTGCTGCACTGTGAGTTTGGTATTTGTTTCACGAAATACTAGGAGCTAAACTGGGACACAGTGCTGGAGGGAGTTCTGTCACGTGTGGTGGGTCAGGGTCTGCAAGAGAATGCACCAACTAGGCTCCTATCTCTCACAGCTTGCCCCATTGGCCCCTTGTCCATATCAACCTGATTCTTAATTTTCCTCTGAAATCTTTCCATATAACAAGATGCCTTTACATATAAGGGTCTGCTGGCTGCACCATGTCAGTTACAAGCCATTTGGAATCCAATGGTAGATAAACATGGCCCTACCACGGATGTTTTATCAAACACCTCCCCACCATTGCTCTAGACCCACTACTCAGCAGGCTCCAACTTACTGGCATTTCTGTTCTACAACATTTTCATGAAACTCAGTAAATCAAGGCACTGTCTGGTATCCTCATGATCAGCAACAGGAAATCCAATGTTTCTCCAGTGCCACCTGGTCATAGGAATTTCAAAAATTTCATCGTATTTATCTAGCCATTTTTCAAGCAAGAAGTTGGAGGCACTGTGGGTTTCAGTTCATTCAGCAAACATTAAATCGTGAGGAAGCTCATTTCAATGAAATCTCTGGAGAACTCTCACAGGCACGGCTTCCCAAAGAGTGGACAAAAGGTCACATTAGGCGAGGCCCATTGAGGTCTACAATGTGAGGTCCATGTGTGTTTTGACTCTCAACTATGGCTGCCATTTCTTTAAGAATAAAATCATGTGATATCCTTGCTGAGATTCCCAGGCCTCTGTGGAAATCCACCCGGGGCCTAGGTCTCAGTTTCCAAGAGCGACTTTCATGCGTGGCCTCTTAAAATCCCAACAAAATTCATGGCAATGCTTCTCTGAGTTCAGTTCCAAAAACCCAGTCTCTAAGGGGAATCACACCAGAGTTCAAGTCCACGTGGACCCAGTCATTTTTTCCAATGCCACACAAATGACCAAAATTAAAACCAAAACACTCCCACATGGCCCTCATCTTATTCCGTATAGTCAATCATCTTAACCTCTGGCTGGAGGTTTCCCTGACGGGCGCAGCCAATGACAGTGTCCAAAATCTGCTCGTTTGCCCCTCATTTGCCTAAAGTCAGGGTAGCCTGGACACCGTTTCTGTGAACCAGGAGTGAACAAATAAGCCTGCGGTTAATACTTCTGTGTTTCTCCAATTTGAGGCCTACTGATTTTAGGTATCGATTCTTTAGGTGATTTAGAGTCATGCGAAAACACAAGCACCTCTGCAGGGCTTTGAAAAACTCATTTGACCCAAAGAATCCCTATTGTCATTTGATGGAGTGCAGGAACCTAACAGAGGAAGGCAAGAGACTTCATCAACAATGAATGAAATTTTTTGCCATTTTGGTTTTGGAAGCTCACATGGGATCATTCTTAAGATCCATCAGGTGCTGAGAATCTAAGTCACAGCCACACACAGGCCGAAGAGGCTGATAAAGACACATCCCTTTCCAAAGCAATTAAGCAAAGAGCCACAGGTGAGGCCCATTCATTTCCATTTGAAAACTGTTTTCTTCAGGCTTCACAAAGGGGTGGCCTGAGGCAAAGACCTTCTTGACATTCAGTGCAACACAACAATAAGTAAGCAAAAGGCCCAAAGCAGGGTTTCTGCACTGAGACTTTCCTGGTCACACTGATATCTGAGGTTTCTGAGATGCTCGCCATTCTCTTCAGCTATCCAGTACATGGCCATGTCACAGAGCTTGGAGGTGGTACATATTTTGGACACAAATCCATGAGCCTATTCTGGAGAGTGGCCAGAATTCAGGAAGAAAACAACAACTTAGAAAGATAGCAGGTGTTGCACATTGATAAGACAAGCTGCAGTCCATTCATATATTGGGCAGGATGAATTATGGGATGATTTATACTAGACAGGACACATTCATTAATGCATTCTCTTTTCGAATGTCTACAACAACGGACACAGTGGGATACACAGAAACACTCGCCGTGTCAAATGACTTACTAGAAACTGTCCACTCCAAACCAAACAAACCACCTTTCCTATCTATTCTCAGAACATGAGACAAAACAACAAACCCACACCCACTCCCACAAAGGCACCTCCTTCCCCCAAGTAGGTCTGTGACTATCCGGAGTGTCCTCTGACTGGTGGGCCATACTATGTTCCCCCGAAATGGCCTGTCTTCTCTCAGATCTTGTTTCCTTGACCAACTTTGTGAAGATGTCAGGAAAAAGTGGTTAGCCACTACCTGTTTTCTCAGGAACGGTCCATCTTCAGAGCTCTCCTGGCATTTGGCCATCCTCACATCATTAGGTACCAAGAAAACTGACTCTGTCCTTGGTAAATCCAAACAAGTGAGCCCACTGGGACTGGGACTGGGACTGCCTCTGGGTGCCTGGCTTCTTGGATACCAAGTTCAGAGAGTTCCATCACCAAGGAAATGAGGTATGTCACATTCTTTGGAACTGAATGAGGTCACTGCCTTGGCAACCACTTTGTCCTAACAGTTGCTTCCAAGGGTAACATAAGATGGAGGTTGCCCCTACTTCCTGTGACACTTTCATAAGGTAGAATGTATATCACCATTGGCACCCGGGAACAGCTCTCCACTCAGGCCTGATTTGGTCCATCTTCTCTACAATAAGAAGAGAGAGATTCAGATTCAGACACATCCCTTCATCCTGACCAGGTTGTTTGCCATGGAAGATGACTTTTGCTCTCTCAGGTGCTTCATACCTGCCTAGAACTTCTCCAGGTATCATTTGTGCATGGACATTTGAGGTTCTCATCAGGTGGAAGGTCCCCAACTTTCCTGTATTGTAAGAACCACTCTGTCCCTGCTCTTCTGTAAAATGATTGAGGGAACGGTGTATACTTGGGGTTAAAAACAGGTTTGATTTGGGTTACGAGTGATTCTGTGTGATGAATAATGGTATTGGGAACCTGCAATATTTACAAGAATATAGAGGTGAAATATAAGTAGGAAAACAGAAATCTAGGTATGATTTGAAGCCCAGAAGGGTTTTGCCCTTGATTGGGATACTTAGCTTTGAATGATGTTCTGCAAAGATGCCTCAGATAATTCCATATACAATGGCATAGGACCTTGTACATTGGATCATTGAATTTAGAAGAGAACATCCAGTCAAAAAGGGATATTCAGTAGGATTAGGAAGATAGTCGGTAGGTTTAGGAAGACGAGTGAGTATAGGATTTGGACCAAAAGTTCTTTAGCAATAGACTTTCGGTTGTTGAGTGAATGTAAATGTCAGCACATATGAAGAGTCAGTCACTATGTTGAACTGGGGAAAATATGTAGAAAAGCAGATATCAATAGAAACATTACGAAATCAGGCAAATTGTAAAGTGAGTGATAGAATTAGACATTTTCAACAGGGTTGAGTTTGAATATATAAATTAGGAAAAAAACAAATATGTAGTCACCAATAGGATTGACAATTGACAGCATTAGGCAACCTGGGCATGGATGTTTTTAGAAATCCATGTTCACTTTCCATTTAGGCTTTGGTACAATCATAAGTGTGACCTTTCCATTTTTTGTCCAGAATATTACTGTGATAATGAGGTGACATGAGTATTTCTTTCACCATTTCTGGGAGCAATATATTGAAGGTGTAAAATGAGAATCGGGGGTACAAAGAGGTGTACCCTGTTTCTAGGAACATAGAGAAAAAGCATGAATAGACCATACTGTGAATAAATAATATAACTTTTTTGAACTTTAAATAATGAATTAACTGATATCTGAAAAATTAAAGGAAATCATATATTGATATACAATCATTCATTCCAACCAGGTATATATCTAATGGAAATATTAGTGTTTTGGTTTATTATGAAGAGTGTGTGAGTTTTGCTTCAAAATGATTATGGAAATTCAAAATAATGTGTTTGGAAAGAAGTCTCATGAAAAGACCAGTCAAGAAACCCTGACAATACATATGTTCTGAAGCAAGATGATTAAAGTTGAAACAAATGCTTATTAATTTGTGAACTTGTGGATGAAATGTATATCCTGTGATGTGCAAAAACTGAAGAAACAATAATGTACCAGTGTCGAATACAAATGAATGACACATTACATA
Organism: Callospermophilus lateralis; assembly: GCF_048772815.1. NCBI lineage: Eukaryota > Metazoa > Chordata > Mammalia > Rodentia > Sciuridae > Callospermophilus > Callospermophilus lateralis. The sequence continues at coordinate 150,061 of NW_027514568.1, read as the reverse complement.
TCATGTCCCATAGGAGTCTACTTGCATTGATGTTAGACTGGGTCAGTTACTGTACAATAATTAGAATTTGTATGCACCATTCACTGAAGTTAGTTTTCGTACTAGGAAACAAATATGTATTTCAGGTGGATGAATATTTCTGATTATCATCTTGTGAAAAGTTGATTATAAATCCACATACTTGAACATGAATGAATTTAGAGTGTGTATATTAGACACATATATTTCATATTTTGAAAAATTTGCAGAGTATATCTATATCTATATCTATATCTATACACACACACACACACACACACACACACACACACACACACAACACTCACAGACATTAAAAAGTACCAATATAAATGCCAATCGAAATTCATCAGTAAATATGTATCATCCACAAATGCAAAAATATTTATTTTACTGAACATGAGTTAATGTATAATGTTGTTCTACTAGGACTCTCTCCTATAGGTTGAATTTTCATTTCCAACAGCATTTAGGAGGAGTGAACTCTTCTCACAATTTGTATCTGCCAAGACAGCCATCTCACAAAAATGTACGTGTGATACCTGGTAGGATTCTATATATGCATATAAATATACATGTGTGAATCGGCTACAGAAAAGGGAAACAAGAATTCACATATTTGTTAAGTTTAAAAACACATGAGAATATTTCAATTAAAATTTGACTAGATTTATAACTCCTACCTTATATAATGGAAATGTCAATTCCAACTATACAACATGTCTCTGGAGAACCTTTGGATGTCCTGTTGTTTATCATGAGTATACTAGACAGTGCCTTGATTGACTGTGTTTCATGAAAATGATCTAGAACAGACATGCCAGTAAGTTGGTGCCTGCTGAGTAGTGTGCCTAGAGCAGTGGTGTGTATGTGTGTCATAATACATCTCTGATGTGGCCATATGGATTTGCCATTGGCTTCCAAATGGCTTGTGACAGACATGGTGAGGCCAGCAGACACTAATATGTAAGGGCGTCTTGTTATATGGAGAGGTTTCATGGCAATGTTAAGAATCAGGTTGCAATAGACAAGGGAGAAAGCTATGTGGGATAGAAGCCTGGTTGGTGCATTCTCCTGCAGACCCTGACCCACCACATGTGGCAGAACTCCATCCAGCACTGTGTCCCTTTTGAACTCCTTGTATTTCGTGAAGCAAATACCAAACTACCAATGCAGGAGAAAGAAAAACCATGAAAAAGTGGAGGATGACCAAATGGCTTCACAGCCCAGATGGGGAGAGACTTAGCACGCACTGGTCACATTTTACTTAAAAGAGAGAATTCACCACTGCTGCCTCATGTTCATTAGAAAATAAGAAACCATGTCCTCCAGGTCACATAGAATCAGACCCAGCTTTGATGGTCTCACGACAAAGGAAGCTAAAGCTCCTGAAAACAACATATATTTCAAGTGCCCAACCTCAGAGGCAGTTTATCAAGAAGTCCTTTAGGCCAGCAGAGCTCCATGTTTGTGGAGTTTTTAACCTGTCACTTACTTATGGAAACTTCTCTACCACATCCAAGGTTGTGAACTCCTGAGCATTTTCCATTCCAGTTATATATTCACAGATTTTATAACTCTTCTCCACTAATTGTGTCTTACTTGGGGTGAAGGTAATGTCAAGGCATTGTTCTGGATGAGAGAGGGAAAATATTTTGTGTAGCACATATTTGATAGACATTGGATTCTTTTTCCTATTTTCCATTCAAAATACTGAATCCCTGACACTAACACATACCCTACTAGACTCTGACTACTAATCCTAATATGATGGAGAAAAATAACCCAAATAGAACAGAAATACAAGCAGGTCAGAGGAGGCATGGTGTATTTTTGAACTTTTCTTTTGCATAATAAATGTTAGGTGTTATAAATCTAGTGAATTTTTATTTGGAATAGTTTTTCATGTGTTTTTAAAATTAACAAATATGTGAATCCCTGCCTCCCTTTCTCTCTAGCCTATACAGCACATGTATTTTTATATGTACATATAGAATTCTACCTGGTATCACACGTACATTTTTGTGAGATTGCTGACTCGGCAGATATAAATTGTGTGAAGAGACTACCCCTCTTAAACGCTGTTGGAACTAAAAATTCAACCTATGGGTGAGCTTCCTAGTACAACAACATTATACATAATTTCATGTTCAGTAAAGTATATATTTTTGCATCAGTAGATGTTATATATTTCATTATAAATTTCATTTGGCATATATTACTACTTTTTTATGTTTCTCTGTGTGTTTTTTTGGTATATATATATATATATATATATATATATATATATATACTCTCCTGATTTATCAAAACATGAAATATATGTGTCTTATATACACTCTCTACATTCATACATTCATTCATGTTCATGCATGAGGAAATATAATCAACTTTTCTCAAGATTATTATTGGAAATATTCATCCACCTGAAATACATATTTGTTTCCTTGTACTGACAACTCACTTCTGTGAATGGTGCATACAAATCCTAATAATTCTACAGTATCTGACCCAGTTTAACATCAATGCAAGTAGATTCCTATGGGACATGATGTGTATTTTGACGTTCATTTATATTCCACACTGCTACATTAATATTTCTGCAGTTTTTGCACATCATAGGATATATATTTCATCCACAAGTTCACAACTTTATAGGTATTTTTTCACTTTTAATCATTTCCTGCTTCAGAACACATGTATTCCTCCCGGTTTCTTGACTGGTCTTTTCATGAGACTTCTCTGCAAACACATTTTTTTTAATTTCATAATCAGTTTTGAAGCAAAACTCACACACTTTTCATGATAAACCATAAATCTAATATCACCATTAGATGCATAACTGTTTGGAATGGATGATTGTATATCAATATTAGGTTTCCTCTATATTTTCAGAAATCAATTCAATCCATTATTTAAAGTTCGAACCAGTTATATTATTTATTCACAGTATGGTCTATTCATGCATTATCTCTATATTCATAGGCACAAGGTACACCTATTTGTACCCCCAATTAATTTATACGTCTTCAAAATATTGCTTTCCTACATATTTTACCCAGTTCATCATTGTGACTGACTCTTCACATGTGCTGACATTTACATTCACTCTCTACCTGAAACCCTATTGCTAAAGAACTATTGGTCCAAATCCTATACTCACTCTTTTATCTAAACCCACCGACTATTTTCCTAATCCTACCGAATATCCCTTTTTGACTGGATGTTCTCTTCCACATTCAATCATCCAAATTAGAAGGTCCTATGCCATAGTATATTGATTTAACTGAGACAACTGTGCAGGACATAAATCAATGCTAAGTATCCCAAACAAGGGCCCAATGCCCTTCTGGGCTTCAAAACTTACCTAGATTTCTGTTTTCATACTTATATTTCACCTATATATTCTTATAAATATCGCAGGTTCCTAATACAAATATTCATTCCAGAGAATGATTCCTAACCCAAATTGAACATGTTATTAACCCTAACCATACACTTTTCCCTCAATCTAATTTTACAGAAGAGCAGGGACAGAGTTGGTCTTACAATACAGGAATATAGGCGATCTTCCAGCTGCTGAAAACCTAAAAGGTCCATGCTGAAATGATCCTTGGAGAAGATGTAGGCATCTATGAAGGACATGAGAGAGCAAAAGTCATCTTCCATGGCAAACAACCTGGTCAGGTTGATGGGATGTGTCTGAATTAGCCTCTCTCTTCCTAATGTAGAGAAGATGGACCAAACCATGCCTGTGTGGAGAGCTGTTCCCCGGTGCCTATGGTTGATATACCATTCTAACATATGAATGAGTCACAGCAAGTAGAGGCAGCCTCCATCTTTTGGGAACCATGTAAGCAACTGTTAAAACAAAGTGGTTTCCAAGGCAGTGACTTCATTCAGATCTTGAAGAAAGTTATATCACCTTACAGTTTTGGTAATGAAAGTCTGTGATCTTGGGATCCAGGAAACCAGGCACACAGAGTCAAACACACTCCATGTCCCAGTGGGCTAACTTGTTTGGATTTAACAAGACAGAGTTACTCTTTCTTTGTACCTACTGATGTGAGGACAGCCAAATGCCTGGAAACTATGAAGACTGGCCTTTCCAGAGAAAGCAGGTAGTTTCTCACCATGGGCTCCTGACAACTTCACAGAGTTGGCCAAAGAGAACAGATTGGAGACAGGACACGCCATTTTGGGGGAACATAGTATGGCCCACAAGTCAGAGGACACTCCGGATAGTCACAGACCTACTTGGGGAAAGGAGGTGACTTTTTGGGTGTGAGTGTGAGTTTGTGGTTTTGTCTCATGTTCTGAGAATAGTTAGGAAAGCTGGTTTGTTTGTTTTGGAGTGGAATGTGTCTAGTAAGTCCTTTGACAAGGTGAGTGTTTCTGTGTCTATATATCATACTGTGTCCGTGATTGTAGACATTAGAAAAGAGAATGCATCAATGGATGTGTCCTGTCTACAAGAAAGCTTCAAAGCATTCATCCTGTGCAATTAATGAATGGACTGCAGTTGCCGTATGGATGGGCAACTCCTGCCATCTTTCTAAATTCCTGTTTTCTTCCTGAATTCTGGACACTCTCCAGAATACGCTCATGATTTTGTGTCCAAGATATGTACCACCTCCATCTCTGTGACATGGCCATGTACTGGATAGCTGAAGGGAATGGCGAGTATCTCAGAAAACTCAGATATCAGTATGCCCAAGAAAGTCTCAGTGGAGAAACCCTGCTTTGGGCCTTTTGCTTACCTATTCTGTTGCCCTGAATGTCAGGAAGGTCTTTGCCTCAGGCCACAATTTGTGAAGCCTGCAGAAAATAGTTTTCAAATGGAAAAGAATGGTCATTACCTGTGCCTCTTTGCTTAATTGCTTTGGAAATGGATGTTTCTGAATCAGCCTCTCAGCCCTATGTGAGGCTGTGGCTTAGATTCACAGCACATGATGGGTCGAAAGAAAAATCCCATGTGTGCATCCCAAACCAAAATGGGCAAAAGAGCTGTCAGAGTGGTTCTTACAATACAGGAAAGTTGGGGACCTTCAACCTGATGAGAACCTCAAATGTCCATGCACAAATGATACCTGGAGAAGTTGTAGGCAGGTATGAAGCACCTGAGAGAGCAAAAGTCATCTTCCATGGCAAACAACCTGGTCAGGATGAAGGGATGTGTCTGAATCTGAATCTCTCTGTTCTTATCGTAGAGAAGATGGACCTAACCAGGCCTGAGTGGAGAGCTGTTCCCGGGTGCCAATGGTTGATAAACATTCTACCTTATGAAAGTGTCACAGGAAGTAGGGGCAACCTCCATCTTATGTTACCCTTGGAAGCAACTGTTAGGACAAAGTGGTTGCCAAAGCAGTGACCTCATTCAGTTCCAAAGAATGTGACATACCTCATTTCCTTGGTGATGGAACTCTCTGAACTTGGTATCCAAGAAGCCAGGCACCCAGAGGCAGTCCCAGTCCCAGTCCCAGTGGGCTCACTTGTTTGGATTTACCAAGGACAGAGTCAGTTTTCTTGGTACCTAATGATGTGAGGATGGCCAAATGCCAGGAGAGCTCTGAAGATGGACCTTTCCTGAGAAAACAGGTAGTGGCTAACCACTTTTTCCTGACATCTTCACAGAGTTGGTCAAGGAAAGAATGTCTGAGAGAAGACAGGCCATTTCGGGGGAACATAGTATGGCCCACCAGTCAGAGGACACTCCGGATAGTCACAGACCTACTTGGGGCAAGGAGGTGCCTTTGTGGGAGTGGGTGTGGGTTTGTTGTTTTGTCTCATGTTCTGAGAATAGATAGGATAGGCGGTTTGTTTAGTTTGGAGTGGACAGTTTCTAGTAAGTCATTTGACACGGCGAGTGTTTCTGTTTCTGTGTATCCCACTGTGTCTGTTGTTGTAGACATTACAAAAGAGAATGCATTAATGGATGTGTCCTGTCTAGTATAAATCTTCCCATAATTCATCCTGCCCAATATATGAATGGACTGCAGCATGTCTTATCGATGTGCAACACCTGCTATCTTTCTAAGTTGTTGTTTTCTTCCTGAATTCTGGCCACTCTCCAGAATAGGCTCATGGATTTGTGTCCAAAATATGTACCACTGCCAAGCTCTGTGACATGGCCATGTACTGGATAGCTGAAGAGAATGGCGAGCATCTCAGAAAACTCAGATATCAGTGTGACAAGAAAAATCTCAGTGCTGAAACCCTGCTTTGGGCCTTTTGCTTACTTATTGTTGTGTTGCACTGAATGTCAGGAAGGTCTTTGCCTCATGCCACCCCTTTGTGAAGCCTGATGAAAACAGTTTTCAAATGGAAATGAATGGGCCTCACCTGTGGCTCTTTGCTTAATTGCTTTGGAAAGAGATGTGTCTTTATCAGCCTTTGGACCTGTGTGTGGCTGTGACTTAGATTCTCAGCACCTGATAGATCTTAAGAATGATCCCATGTGAGCTTCCAAAACCAAAATGGCAAAAAATATTATTAATTGTGGATGAAGTCTCTTGCCTTCCTCTGTTAGGTTCCTGCACTCCATCAAATGAGAATAGGGATTCTTTGGGTCAAATGAGTTCTTCAAAGCCCTGCAGAGGTGCTTGTGTTTTCACATGACTCTAAATCACCTAAAGAATTGATACCTAAAATCAGTAGGCCTGAAATTGGAGAAACAAAGAAGTATTAAAGGCAGGCTTATTTGTTCACTCCTGGTTCACAGAAACGGTGTCCAGGCTACCCTGACTTTAGGCAAATGAGGGGCAAAGGAGCTGATTTTGGACACTGTCTTGGGCTGCGCCCCTCATGGAAACCTCCAGCCAGAGGTTAAGATGATTGACTATATGGAATAAGATGAGGGCCATGTGGGAGTGTTTTGGTTTTGATTTTGGTCATTTGTGTGGCATTGGAAAAAATGACTGGGTACACGTGGGGTGAACTCTGGTGTGATTCCCCTTAGAGACTGGATTTTGGAAGTGAACTTAGAGAAGCATTGCCATGAATTTTGTTGGGATTTTAAGAGGCCACGCATGAAAGTCGCTCTTGGAAACTGAGACCTAGGCCCCGGGTGGATTTCCACAGAGGCCTGGGAATCTCAGCAAGGATATCACATGATGTTATTCTTAAAGAAATGGCAGCCATAGTTGAGAGTCAAAACACACATGGACCTCACATTGTAGACCTCAATGGGCCTGGCCTAATGTGACCTTTTGTCCACTCTTTGGGAAGCCGTGCCTGTGAGAGTTCTCCAGAGATTTCATTGAAATGAGCTTCCTCACCATTTAAAGTTTGCTGAATGAACTGAAACCCACAGTGCCTCCAACTTCATGCTTGAAAAATGGCTTGATAAATACCATGAAATTTTTGAAATTCCTATGACCAGGTGGCACTGGAGAAACATTGGATGTCCTGTTGCTGATCATGAGTATACCAGACAGTGCCTTGATTTACTGAGTTTCATGAAAATGGTGTAGAACAGAGATGCCAGAAATTTGGAGCCTGCTGAGTAGTGGGTCTAGAGCAGTGGTGGGGAGGTGTTTGATAAAACATCCGTGGTAGGGCCATGTGGATCTACCATTGGATTCCAAATGGCTTGTAACTGACATGGTGCAGCCAACAGACCCTTGTATGTAAAGGCATCTTGTTACATGGAGAGTTTTCAGAGGAAAATTAAGAATCAGGTTGATATGGACAAGGGGGCAATGGGGCAAGCTGTGAGAGATAGGAGCCTAGTTGGTGCATTCTCTTGCAGACCCTGACCCACCACACGTGACAGAACTCCCTCCAGCACTGTGTCCCAGTTTAGCTCCTAGTATTTCGTGAAACAAATACCAAACTCACAGTGCAGCAGCAAAAACACCACAAAAAGTGGAAGAGGACCAAATGGCTTCACAGTCCACACGGGGAGACACTTAGTCCCCAGTGGCCTCAGTTTACCTACAAAGAGAGGATTCAGCACTGCTTCATCTAGTTCATTGGAAATAAGAAACCATGTCCTCCAGGTCACATAGATTCAGACCCAGCTTTGATGGTCTCACTACAAAGGAAGCCAAATCTCCTGAAAACAACATATATTTCAAGTGCAAAACTCAGTGGCAGTATCTCAAAAAATTTTTAGGCCAGCAGAGCTCAATGTTTGTGGAGTGTTTACCCTGTCCCTTAGTTTTGGAAACTGCTCTACCACCTCCAAGGTTGTGAACTCCTGAGCATTTTCCATTCCAGATATGTATTCACTGATTTTGTAACTCTTCTCCTCTAATTGTGTCTTACTTGGGGTGAAGGTAATGACAAGGCATTGTTCTGGATGAGAGCAGGAGGATATTTGTGCAGCATATATTTACATACACATTGGATTCATTTTCCAATTTTCCATTCGAAATACTGAATCCCTGACACTAACCCATACCTAGTAGACTCAGACTATTCATCCTAATATAATGGAGAAAATTAACCCAACTCAATAGAAATACAAGCACTTCAGAGGAGACATGTTGTATTGTTGGACTTGACATTTGCATTATATAGGGAGGAGTTATAAATCTAGTCAAATTTTAATTGAAATATTCTCCATGTGTTTTTAAACTTAACAAATATGTGAATTCTTGTTTCCCTTTTCTGTAGCCTATTCACACATGTATATTTATATGCATATATAGAATCCTACCAGGTATCACACGTACATTTTTGTGAGATGGCTGTCTTGGCAGATACAAATTGTAAGAAGAGTTCACTCCTCCTAAATGCTGTTGGAAATGAAAATTCAACCTATAGGAGAGCGTCCTAGTAAAACAACATTATACATTAACTCATGTTCAGTAAAATAAATATTTTTGCATTTGTGGATGATATATATTTACTGATGAATTCGATTGGCATTTATATTGGTACTTTTTAATGTCTGTGAGTGTTGTGTGTGTGTGTTTGTGTGTGTGTGTGTGTATATATAGATATAGATATAGATATACTCTCCAAATTTTTCAAAATATGAAATATATGTGTCTAATATACACTCTCTAAATTCATTCATGTTCATGTATGTGGATTTATAATCAACTTTTCACAAGATTATAATCAGAAATATTCATCCACCTGAAATACATATTTGTTTCCTAGTACTGAAAACTAACTTCAGTGAATGGTGCATACAAATCCTAATTATTCTACAGTAACTGACCCAGTCTAACATCAATGCAAGTAGACTCCTATGGGACATGTTATGTAATTTGTCATTCATTTGTATTCGACACTGGTACATTATTATATCTTCAGTTTTTGCACATAATAAGATATACCTTTGCCAAGGCAGTGACCTCATTCAGTTCCAAAGAATGTGACATACCTCATTTCCTTGGTGATGGAACTCTCTGAACTTTGTATCCAAGGAGCCAGGCACCCAGAGGCAGTCCCAGTCCCAGTCCCAGTGGGCTCACTTGTTTGGATTTACCAAAGATAGAGTCAGTCATTCTTGGTACCTACTGAAGTGAGGATTACCAAATGCCTGGAGAGCTCTGAATAGGGAGCTTTCCTGAGAAAGCAGGTAGTGGCTCTCCACTTTTTTCTTACAACTTTACAGAGTTGGCCAAGGAAAACAGATCTGAGAGAGGACAGGCCATTTCGGAAGAACAGAGTATGGCCACCAGTCAGAGGACACTCTGGTTAGTCATACACCTATGGGGAAGGAGGTGCCTTTTTCGGAGTGCGTGTGGGTTTGTGGTTTGTCTCATGTTCTGAAAATAGGTAGGAATGGCGGTTTGTTTGTTTTGGAGTGAACTGTTTCCGGTAAGTCGTTTGAAGAGGTGAGTGTTTCCATGTCTGTGTATCCCACTGTGCCTGTGGTAGTAGACATGAGAAAAGAGAATGCAGCAATGGATGTGTCATGTCTAGTATAAAGCTTCCCAGCATTCATCCTGCCCAATTTATGAATGGAGTGTGGCTTGCCTTATGCACGGCAACACCTAATACCTTCCTAAGTCCCTGTTTTCTTCCTGAATTCTGGCCACTCTCTAGAATAGGCTCATGGTTATGTGACCAAGATATGTACCAAATCCAAGGTCTTTGACATGGCCATGTACTGGATACCTGAATGGAATGGCCAGCATCTCAGAAAACTCAGATATCAGTGTGACCAGGAAAGTCTCAGTGGAGATACCCTGCTTTGGGCCTTTTGCTTACCTATTGTTCTGTTGCCCTGAATATCAGGAAGGTCTTTGTCTCATGCAACCCCTTTGTTAAGCCTGAAGAAAACAGTTTTCAAATGGAAATGAATGTGCATCACCTCTGGCTCTTTGCTTAATTTCATTGGAAAACGATGTGTCTGATTCAGGCCCTTTGCCCTGTTTTAGGCTGTGACTTAGATTCTCAGCACCTGATGGAAGTAAAGAAAGATCCCATATGTGCATCTAAACCAAAATGGAAAAACGTTCAATCAATGTGCATGAATTATATTGCCTTCCTTTGTTAGGTTTCTTAAATCCATCATGTCAGAATAGGGATTCTTTGGGTGAAATGAGTTCTTCAAATCTCTGCAGAGGGGCTTGGCTTTTCTCATGACTCCAATTCACAAAAAGAATCTAGACCCAACAGTCAGAGAGCCTCAAATTGGAGAAGCGAAGCAGTATTAAGGGCAGGCCTATTTGATCACTCCTGGTTCACAGGAAGGGTGTCCAAGCCACCCTGACATTCGGCAAATGAGGGGCAAGGGAGCTTATTTTGGACACTGTCTTGGGATGTGCCTCTCATGAAATCCTCCATCCAGATGTTATGATGAGTATCTTTATGGTAGAAGATGAGGGCCATGTAGGAGTGTTTTGGTTATAATTGTGGTCATTTGTGTGGCAGTTGGAAGAGATGACTGGGTAAGCCTGGGCTTGAATTCTGCTGTGATTCCCCTTGGAGACTGAGTTCTGGAACTGACCTCAGAGAAGTATTGACATGAATTGTGTTGGGATTTTAGGAGGCCATGAATGAGAGTTGCCATTGGAACCTGGGATCAAGGCCCAGAGTGGCTTTCCACAGAACACTGGGAATCACAGCCAGGATATTACATGATTTTATTCTGAAAGACTTGGCAGGCATAATTGAGATTCAAAACACACTTGGACCTTGCTTTGTAGACCTCCATGGGCCTGGCTTCATGTGACTTTTTGGCCACTCTTTGGGTAGACTTGCCTGTGAGAGTGCTCTAGAGATTTCCCTGAAATTAGCTTCCTCACCATTTAATGGTTCCTGAATGAATTGAAACCAACATTGCCTCCAAATGCATCTGTGAAAAAATGCTAGATAATTACCATGAAATTTTAGAAATTCCGATGACCAGCTGGCACTGGAGGACCTTTGATGTCCTGTTGATGATCATGAGTATAACAGACAGGGCCTTGATTGACTGGGTTTCATGAAAATGGTGTAGAACAGAGATGCCAGTAAGTTGGGGCCTGGTAAGTAGTGGGCCTAGAGCTGTGTTATGCAAATGTGTGATAAAACATCTGTGGTGGGGCCATGTGGATCTTCCATTGGCTTCCAAATGGCTGTGACTGACATGGTGCAACCATCACACCCATATATGTAAAGGCATATTTTTATATGGAGAGGTTTCATGGCAATGTTCAGTATCATGTTGCTATTGTCAAGGGGGCAAGCTACTTGAGATAGAACCCTGGTTGGTGCATTCTCCTGGAGACCCTGCCAACCACACCTGACAGAACTCCCTTCAGCACTGTGTCCCATTTGAACTCGTTGTATTTCATGAAGCAAATACAAAACTGCCAGTGCAGCAGCAAGAAACACCACGAAAATTTGAGGATGACCATTGGTTTCACAGTCCACACGGGAAGACCCTTAGCCCTCAGTGGCCAAAGTTTACCTACAAAAAGAGAATTCATCACTGCTGCCTCATTTTTATTTTAAAATAAGTAACCATTTCCTCCAGGTCACATAGATGCAGATCCAGCTTTGATGGTTTCACTACAAATAAAGCTAAAGCTCCTGACAACAACATATATTTCAAGTGCCCAACCTCAGAGGCAGATTCTCAAAAAGTCTTTTAGCCAGCAGAGCTCCATGTTTGTGGAGTGTTTACCCTGTCTCTTACTTTTGGAAACTCCTCTACCACCTCCAAAGATGTGAAATCTGGAGCATTTTCCATTCTAGATATGTATTCACAGATTTTCTAACTCTTCTCCTCTAATTGGGTCTTACTTGGGGCGAAGGTAATGTCAAGGCATTGTTCTGGAGGAGAGTGGGAAGATTTTTCCGTAGCATATATTTGCATACACATTGGATTCAGTGTCCTATTTTCAATTCAAAAGACTGAATACCTGACTCTAACCCATACCCTACCAGACTCTGACTACTAATCCTAATATGATGGAGAAAAATAACCCATAAAGAATAGAAATACAAGCAGTACAGAGTAGGCATGGTGTATAGATGGACTTGCCTTTTGCATGATACCGAGTTGGAGTTATAAATCTAGTCAATTGTTTGTTGAAATAGTTGTCCTAGTATTTTTAAGGTTAACAAATATGTGAATTCCTGTCTCCCTTTCTCTGTATTCTTATATGCACATATAGATTCCTATCTGGTACCAAACGTACATTCTTGTGAGGTGGCTGACTTGGCAGATACAAATTGTTAGAAGAGATCACTCCTACTAAACCCTGTTGGAACTGAATATTCAACCTATGGGTGAGCTTGCTAGTTGAACAGCATTATACATAAATCCATGTTCAGTAAAATGAATATTTTTAGATCTGTGGATGGTATATATTTTATAATGAATTTTGATTGACATATATATTGCTACTTTTTTGTCTGTGTGTGTGTTTTATGTATATGTATATATATGTATATATATATATGTATATATATATATATATATATATATATATATATATATATATATATATATATACACTCTCCAGGTTTTTCAAAATATGAAATATATGTGTCTTATATTCACTCCCTAAATTCATTCATGTTCATGTATGTGGATTTATAATCAACTATTCACAAGATTATTCTCAAAATATTCATCCACCTGAAATTTGCCCAATGCTCTCAAATGTCAATCCTATTTGTGACTACATATTTGTTTCTTCCTAAGATTATATATTTAAACTCAACCCTGTTCAAAATGTCTAATCCTATCACACACTTTATACTCTGCCTGATTTTGTAATGTCTCTATTGATATATGCTTTCCTACATATTTTCCCCACTTCATCATTGTGACTGACTCTTCACTTGTGCTGAGATTTACATTCACTCTCTAATCGAAATCCTATTGCTAAGAAACTTTTGTTCCAAATCTTATACTCACCCTTCTTCCTAAACTTACTGACTATCTTCCTAATGCTACAGACTATCCCTTTTTGACTGGATGTTCTCTTCTACATTCAATCATCCAAGTAAACGTGGTGCGAGCTTCAGAGGAGGAGACTACCAACAGGCTATCTCATGCAACATCAAAGGGTTTATTGGGTGTCCAGAATGCTGGGGTTCAGAGCTCACCTGAATAGAGCAGATAGCCCTGAGAATAGCTGAAGTAGAGCTTATATACTTTCCCTGCAGAGAGAAGGGAGGGAATTGTATTGATGTGTCAGGGCGAGTGGGCGGTTTGCATGCAACTGGGAGAGGGAGTACATTCTGCAATTTGGCAGCTGGGGATAGAACATTCTGGGAACAAGTTTTGCAAACATTTCTCAAGATTTCAACAGTGTTCTGTTAAGCATACAGAAAAACAAGATGTGACAAGTACCTATTTTATTAATATTTCATTCCCCACTTCTTCTTCTGGCTAATTTTAATCATAAAAATGATCATTGGAGGGTGTCACATTCAATGTCTGCTAGTGGGGTATTACCATAAGTTTAACTCCTCCAATTTGAGCCTGGAGAAAAGACATTACACGGTTGAGCAAACAGGGTTTTATAGTTAGCAATAATATGAGGATTATTATTGGACCGGCCAGGGTTGATAAAAACGTAGTTAACCGGGGGGACTGTGTGAACCAAGACTCAAGCCACCCTTTTGGGCCCTCTCTCACTTGTTGATGCTCTTCAAGGTGTCTTTTAAATTTACTCATAGATTTTATTACGACTCCAGTATAGTCAGCATTAAAACAACATTCTTCCCTCAATGCAGCACAAAGGCCCCCTTCTCTAATGAAGAGGAGGTCCAACCCTCAACTGTTCTGTAAAACAACTTCAGAGAGAGAGGTTAAAGTTTCATGCAAAGCCCTGAATGAGGTTTCTAATATCTTACTTTTGCTCTATTGCTGCTTCTAATTGGGTCATCTTTTGTGTCCCATGGACAATGCCACTGGTTCCTCTGCCCACCCGTGCAGCAACTCCTATTCCTAATAGGATGGCTAAAGTGAGGGATATATGTTCCCAGTGGAACCGGTTGTATGCCCCCCCTATTTGATCTTCAAATGAACCTGCGTCATGATAGAGCACTCTGGGAAACATCTGCACCATTACACAATTTATCACATATCTTGATCATTTCATGAAAACATAAACGATGTTTAAGTATATAGAATTATGCTGTTGTAGGCACTGAAAAAGCAAGGCACCTAAGATAGCACTCAAGAGAGGGAAACAGTCCTATTTGGTTGAAACCGTATTCAGAGGGCATTGCTTCTATTGTAATCAATTAATCCCCTGAAACTCAAGTTTAGGTAGTTTCAGAATTTTGTACCCAACATATAAGGGATGGGGCTCAGAAGTTCACAGTCTTCAGAAGTTTAAAAAAGCAGTATTTGTTTCTGTTTTTCCTTCTGTTCTGGGCAAGTTAACTTTTCAAGGACACCTGGGAGGAGGAGAGCTTTTTCTTCCATTTCTTATTTTCCCCCTGCCAGCTGTTACCATGGAGCCCGGTTGGTAATTTCTTTATTTTAGAAATGTAGCCATCTCTGTGAAGCCCCAGCTGAAAGCCAGAGGACTTGTTCACATATTTTGTGAAAAACTAGTTAGGGGTTGTCTAGCTTAGAAGTACTGAGATTTTTAGCCAGTGGCCAAGTAGAACAGGGCAATACGAAAGAGAAAGTTTATCTACATTAAAGTCTTTATTGGGACTGTTTTGCTGAAAGTTCAAAACTCAGCCATGGTGAAGACTTCTGAAGAAGGTCATTTAAGACTTTTCTGTGGGCCTGGTACAGAGGGGGAAAGACGGGGAAGGTGGGGCTGAGAGCACCTCCGAGGATCTGAGAATGAGGGAAAAGAGAGATGTAAAAGAATAATGCGAAAGGGTATTGGGAATTTCCTAGCAGCAAACATGAGCAGTAGATCAGGTAGAGCAGAGTGAAAGACGGGAGTGAGGATCCCAAAATCCTGTGAGGGACTTTAAATTTTAGTAACCTGTTTTCAGTGATGACAAAGCAACTTTAAAGGCCAATTATATTACATCTTGGATAAGGGTCTCAGGGCTCTCCTCAGCTCGTTTGAGCATTGGGTTAGCTGGTAAGAGGACCTGGTGGGACCCGGTGAGGGCACTGACAGGAGATGAGAGGAATGAGTCGGTGGAGCGGTACCTATGTACCTGCTACCTCAGCAAGGGGCCGATGGTCTGAGAACTGGTGGAGCTTTGGGTTTCTGATCTAGTAATTGGAGGGGAGAAATCAAGTTGCTGAGATGGGAGTGACATCAGAGGGTCTGGAGCAGAAGGCTGAGGATAATGATCTATTGGAGAAGCATAGTTCAGGATGTGAGTGAGGGAGGGAAAAGGCTTCCACATAGGGGAATTTCCTTTCACTCTTTTGAGCACTTGCAGAAGTTAAAAAGGTCACGCAAAATTTGAGGATCTAGAGACCCATCTGGGTGCCATAGTTTTTGGTTGTCTAATTGGTAATGTGGCCAATGCTGTGTACTGAATTTGATGAAGAATTGGGGTTTCATCAGGCAGCCCCTGTATGCACACATTTCCATGACATACAGAAAAAGTCGGCTTTTCCCCCACACAGCCATTACTCTTTGTGGCTTTGATAGTCTGCCAGGCAAACTTAGTAATCTAGACTAGCCAATCTGCATCTGGCTCGCGTGTCCCTACATCCATAATGTTTGTTTCCATTATCTATGGTACAGAAGGGATTTAATGGTATTTTAGTGGGATCCTCTTCATCAGGGATATCACAATAGGAAATACCTATAGCCAGCTAACAAATGTCTGGGTGGAGAGATGGCCACCAGGTCCCTAAGGGGGCTGTATGCGAGATAGACCATACTTCTTTTCCAGTAGGATTTGTGATCAGCCATCACTGCTTAATGGGCTGATGAGGGTTAGGACTACTTGTAGCCAAGGGGAGAGTATATAACCTTATTCACATTGCCAATACACAATTTGAAACTGTTACCAGTCTTTTTCAGTTTCCAGAAAGATTCTGTATAGGCAGAAGGCTTGAGATGAGAGGTATGGATCCAGGAAGTGATTCTGTTTACGTTTACCACTGTAGGTGTTATAATAGCACCTGGTATGGTCCTTTTCAGTGGGGTACCAGGGATGACACCTGATATCATCTTACATAGATGAAATCTCTTACTTGATATGGATGTGAAATCCCCTGGTTCCCAGTTGGGTAGGCAGTGGCCAGCTGTTTTCACAGGTATTACTGAGTTCTTTCAAGATCTTTAAGTCTGTCAAGCAAGGGGGTGTGGAAAGGATCTTTAGGTCTTACAGTTGGGCTTAGGTCCCCTACTGGAGGAGGGCCACCATAAAGAATTTCACATGTGGTAAGGTTACTCAAAGAAACAAAGGGATTTTTTCTTGCATGAAACATTGCATAAGGCAGGAGCATAGTCCAATCTTATGCTGGTCTCTAAGCTTAATTTCATTAAGGTCTCTTTAATGGTTCTATTCATTCTTTCTACTTGTCTTGAACTCTGTGGTCTATAAGCACAATTTAACTTCCAATTAATCCCCAGGTTCCTGGCTAACCCCTGACTTACCTGGGTCATGAACATCGGTCCATTGTCACATCCTATTACCGGCTTAGCTTCCTCCAATGGTAGAGAGGCTTAGTCAGCAGCAGCGGAATCACTTAGAGTGTGTTGTGTGTTAGGGGACGAGGGCAGGGGATAAGGAGGGGGAGAAGAGTCCAGTAGAGTCAAATCTGTGACTCAGGGAGAACAGAGGGTGGAGGAGGAGGAGGTTGAGAGGGTTTGAGAGATCATGGGGGAAGGAGTAGGAGCAGAGGTAGGGGCAAGGAAAGGCTTCACCCATGGAGGAGGAGATTTGCAGAGGTCCTGCCAAGTTAAGATATATGGCTGTTCATCCGGATGGCTATGTGGCGCTGGCTGAAAGACAATACCTCTGACTTTTTAAATTAGTGGGAAGTAGAAAGATCCGTCTAGGGGCCATACGACTCCAAAGATGGGCCATTCTGAGGCACAGAGATTCTGCCAGGTCCAGCGTTTTACTAAAAAAAGAAAGATTCTGAGCCCTTAAGCGGACTTTGGTCCAGTGATCAAGGGTCAGGGACAGAGGCATTGACGTGCTCTGTTCCATAATGAAAGTTCCACAAACAGTAAAAGCAAGGACACACGACACAGATAAGACAAGACCATAAAGACAGGCAATGAACGTCCAACACTGAGACCAGGAATGAGTAGCCGGCAAAACCCAATGGTATGGCAATAACGAATCTAAAAGAAAATATCACTGAGTTGAGAAGACTATTGTTCCTTGATTTCCCGAGTTCTCTGCGGGGTCCTCCAGAGACGTGCCCTTTGTCTCTGTGACATGTCTCTCAGCCACCGTCGGAGAGAGCCCATTCTCTTCATCGCCAGCAATTTTGCCAAGCCCTAACAAGAAACCTGAAACCAGAAAGAGGCGCCTTACTTGCTCCGAGAGGAGCCCGTTGGGGTCTCTCATCCGCCACTGCTGGAACTCAGTGGAACCTCAATATGTAAAGGTCAGGCGAGTGTCAGAGGAAGATACTACCAAGAGACTGTCTCATGCAACAGCAAAGGGTTTATTTGTGGTCCAGCATGCTGGAGCTCAGAGCTAAATTAAATAGAGCAGAGACCTCTGAGAACAGCTTAAGCAGAGCTTATATACTTTCCTTGGAGAGGGAAGAGAGGGAAGTTCAGTGATGGGTAAGGGCGAGTGGGCAGTTTGCATGACACCAAGTGAGGGAGTACATTCTGCAGTTCGGCTGTTGGGAACAGTACATTCTAGAACAAGATTAGCAAACATTTCTCAATATTTCAACAGTGTTTTGTTAAGCATACAGAAAAACAGGAAGTGACAAGTACCTATTTTATTAATTTTATTAACCTTTCACTACCGACTATGCCTTTTTGACTTGATGTTCCTTCTACATTAATTCATGCAACGTACAAGGTGCTATGCCATTGTATATCGATTTATCTGAGACAACTCTGCAGAACGTAATTCAACACCACGTATCACTATCAAGGGCCCAATGCCCTTCTGGGCTTCAAATCAGACTTAAATTTCTTTTTTCATACATATATTTCACCTATATATTCTTCTACACATAGCAAGTTCCCAATACGATCATTCATCCAGGAAAATGATTTCTAACCCAAATCGAGCATGTTTTTAACCATAACCGGACACTGTTCCCTCAATCTAACTTTACAGAAGAGCAGGGAAGGAGTTGATATTACAATACAGAAATGTAGAAAAACTTCCACCTGCTGAGAACCTCAAAGGTCCATGCAGAAATGATCCCTGGAGAAGATGTAGGAAGCAATAAAGGACCTGAGAGACCAAAAGTCATCTTCCATGGCAAATAACCCGGTCAGGATAAAAGGTTGTGTCTGAATCAGATTTTTTTTAATGTAGAGATCATGGACCAAACCAGGCCTGTGTGGAGATCTATTCCTGGGTGCCTTTGGTTGATATACCATTCTAACTTGTGAAAATGTCACAGGAAGTAGGGGCGGCCTCAATTTCTTGGGACCCTTGGAAGCAACAGTTAGGACAAAGTGGCTGCCAAGACAGTGCCCTCATTCAGTTCAGGAAGGAAGTGACCTCACCTCACTTTCTTGGTGATGGAACTCTCTGAACGTGGGATCCAGGAAGCCAGGCACACAGAGCCAGTCCCAGTCCCAGTGCCAGTGGTCTCACTTGTTTGGATTTACCAAGGACAGCGTCAGTATTTTTTGGTACCTACAGATGTGAGGAAGGCCAAATGCCAGGAAAGCTCGGATGCAGGGCTTTTAATGAGAAAGCAGATAGTAGCTCACCGTTGGCTCCTAAGAAGTTCACAGAGTTGGCCAAGGAGACAAGATCTGAGACAGGAAAGGCCATTTTGGGGGAACATATTATGGCCCACAAGTCAGAGGACACTCTGGATAGTCACAGACCTACTTAGGGGAAGGAGGTGCCTTTGTGGGTGTGGTTGTGGGTTTGTGGTTTTGTCTCATTTTCTGAGAATAGGTAGGACAGTCGGTTTGTTTCATTTGAAGTGGACTGTTTCTAGTAAGTCTTTTCACAGGGCGAGTGTTTCTATGTCTGTGTATTCCACTGTTTCCGTGGTTGTAGACATTAGAAAAGAGAATCCATCAATGGATGTGTCGTGTCTAGTAGAAATCTTCTCAGCATTCATATTGCCCCGTTTATGAATGGACTGTAGCTTGCCTTATCGATGAGCAACACCTGCTACCTTCCTAAGTTTCTATTTTCGTCCTGAATTCCGGCCAATCTCAAGAATAGGCCCATGGTTTTGTGTCCAAGATATGTACCACCTCCAAGCTCTGTGACATGGCCATGTACTGGATAGCTGTAGGGGATGGCGAGCATCTCAGAAAACTCAGATATCAGTGTGACCAGAAAAGTCTCAGAGGAGAAACCCTGCTTTTGGCCTTTTGCTTACCTATTGTTCTGTTGCCCTGAATGTCAGGAAGGTCTTTGCCTCAGGCCACCCCTTTGTGAAGCCTGAAGAAAACAGTTTTCAAATGGAGATGAATGGGCATACCTGTGGCACTTTCCTTAATTGCTTTGGAAAGGGATGTGTCTGAATCAGGCCCTTGGCCCTGTGTGTGGCTGTGGCTTAGATTCTCAGCACCTGATGGATCTAAAGAAAGTTACCATGTGTGCATCCAAAAGAAAATTCGCCAAAAGAGCAATTATTGGGATGAAGTCTCTCGACTTCCTCTGTAAGGTTCCTGACTTCCAACAAGTGAGAATGGGATCCTTTGGGTCAAAAGAGTTCTACAAAACCTGCAGAGGCTAGCCCATTGTGCTTGGGTTTTCTCATGACTAAAATTCACATAAAGAATCTAAACCCCACAGACAGTAGTCCTCAAATTGGAGAGTTATTAACGGCAGGCCTATTTGATCACTTTTGGTTCACAGGATGGGTGTCCAGGCCACCTTGACTTTAGGCAAATGAGGGGCAAAGGAGCTTATTTGGGACACTGTCTTGGTCTGCACCCCTCATGGAAACCTCCAGCCAGATTTTGATGAGTGTCTATATGAAAGAAGATGATGGCCATATGGGAGGGTTCTTGTTTTAATTGTGGTAATTTGTGTGGTAGTTGGAAGAGATGACTGGGTCCACCAGGGCTTGAACTCTGGTGTGATTCTCCTTAGAGACTGAGTTCTGGAACTGACCTCAGAGAAGTATTGCCATGAATAGTGTTGGGATTTTAGGAGACCACGCATGAGAATCGGTTTTGGAAACTGAGATCTAGGCCCAGGATGGCTTTCCACAGAGCTCAGGGATTCTGAGCCAGGATATCACATGATTTAATTCTTAAAGACTTGGTAGCCATAGTTGAGAGTCCAAACACACATGGACCTCACATTGTATACCTCAATGGGCCTGGATTCATGTGTCCTTTTGGCCACTCTTTGGGAAGGCTTGCCTGTGAGTGTTCTCCAGATCTTTCATTGAAATGAGCTTCCTCACCATTTAATGGTTCCTGAATTAAATGAAACCCACAGTGCCTCCAACTTCATCCTTGAAAAATGACTAGATTAATACCATGAAATTTTTGAAATCCCCATGACCAGGTGGCACTGGATAACCTTAAGATATCCTGTTGCTGATCATGAGTATAACAAACAGTGCCTTGATTGACTGAGTTTCGTGAAAATGGTGTAGAACAGAGATGCCAGTAAGTTGGAGCCTGCTGGGTAGTGGGCGTAGAGCAGTGGACTATAGGTGTGTAAATAAATATTTTTGGTAGGACCACCTGGATCTTCGATTGGCTTCCAAATCTTGCGACTGACATGGTGCAGGCAGCAGACCTTTATATGTAAAGGCATCTTGTTATATGTAGAGGTTTCAGGGCAATGTTCAGAATCAGGTTGCTATAGTCAAGGGGAAAGCTATGTGGGATAGAAGCCTGGTTCGTACATTCTCTTGCCGACCCTGACCAACCACACATGACAGAACTCCCTCCAGCATTGTGTCCCAGTTTAACATATTGTATTTCATGAAGCAAATACCAAATTCCCAGTGCAGCAGTAAGAAACACCCTGAAAAGTGGAGGATGACCAAATGGCTTCACAGACCACACGGGAAGACACTTAGCTCCCAGTAGCAACAGTTTACCTACAAAGGGAGATTTCAGACCTGCTGCCTCATGTTCATTACAAAATAAAGAACCATGTCCTCCAGGTCACATAGATGCAGACCCAGATTTTTGGTGTCACTACAAACGAAGCTAAATCTCCTGACAATTACATATATTTCTTTTTCTTTTTTAATTGATTTTTATTGTAGGTTGTTCAAAACAGTACATACTTCTTGATATATCAAATTTCACACTTTGATTCAAGTGGGATATGAGCTCCCATTTTTACTCCATATACAGATTGCAGAATCACATCAGTTGCAGAACCATTGATTTACATATTGCCATACATATATTTCTTGTGCCTAACCTCAGAGGAAGTTTCTCAATAAGTCTTTAGGTCAGCACAGCTCCATGTTTCTGGAGTGTTTACCCTCTCCCATACTTTTGTAAACTGTTTTACCACCTCCAGTGTTGTGAACTCCTGAGCATTTTTCATTCCACATATATATTCACAGGTTTTCTAACTCCTCTCCTCTAATTGTGTCTTACTTTTAGCGATGGTTATGTCAAGGTATTGTTCTGGATAAGAGAGGGAAGATTTTTGTGTATCACATGTTTGCATACACATTAGATCCATTTTCCTATTTTCCATTTGAAATACTGAATCCCTGACACTAACCCATACCCTACTAGACTCTGACTACTAATCCTAATATCATGGAGGAAAAAAAACCTAACTGAATAGAAGTACAGTCCTTTTATAGGAAGCATGGTGTATATTTGTATTTGTCTTCCTCTTTATCAAGAGTATGTGTTTTAAATTTAGTAAACTTTTCATTTTAATATTTCTCCATGATTTTTTAAAGTTATCACATATGTAAATTCCTGTCTCCCTTTCTCTGTATCCTATTCAGCACATGTAATTTTTTTATGCATATACAATATCCTACCTGGTATCACACGTACATTCTTGTAAGATCACTGACTTTGGAATATAAAAATTGTGAGAAGAGATGACTCTCCCTAAATAATGATGGAACTGAAAATTCCACCTATGGGTGAGCTTCCTAGTGAAAAACACTATACATAAATCCATGTTCAGTAAAATGAATATTTTTGGATTTGTGAATGAATTATATTTCAATATGAATATCGATTGGCATATATATTGCTAAATATTAATGTGTGTGTGTGTGTGTGTGCATGTGTGTGTGTGTGTGGGCGTGTGTGTGTGTGTATATTCTACGGATTTTAAAAAAATATGAAAAATATGTGTCTTATTATACACTCCCTAAATTCATTCATATTCATTTATGTTCATTTAAATTCAAATTTTCACAAGATTATTCTCAGTAATATTCATACACCTGAAATATATTTTGGTTTCCTACTACTGAAAACTAAGTTCAGTGGATGGTGCTTAAAAATCCTAATATTTCTACAGTAACTGACCCAGTTTAACATCAATGCAAGTAGATTGCTATGGGACATGATGTGTAATTTGAAGTTCATTTTTATTCAACACTGGTACATTACTATTTCTTCAGTTTATGGACATCATAGGATGTATTTTTTCATCCACAACTTCACAAATTTTTTTGGCATTTGGTTCACTTTCAATTACTTACTACTTCAGAACACATGTATTCCTCCATGTTTCTTTACTGGTCTTTTCACTAGACTTCTTTCTAAACACATTATTTTCGATTCCATAATCATTTTTGAAGCAAAACTCACTCTTCACGATAAACCGTAACCCTAATAATACCATTGCATATATAACTCGTTGGAATGATGGTATATATATTAATATAAGATTTCCAATATATTTTCAGATGCAAACTCAATCCATTATTTTGTTGGATCCAGTTACATACTTTATTCACAATATGGTCTATTCCTGCATCATCTCAATAATCATCAACACAAGGTACACCTATTTGTATCCCCAGTACTAATTTATAAGTTTCCAGAATATTACTCCCCTTTATGGTGGAAGAAATACTTATGTCACCTGATCTACATATACATTTTACCACAGTACTATTCTGGACACAAAATGCAAAGGTCACACATATGATTGTACCAAAGCCTAAATAGAAAGTGACCATAGATTACTAAAAGCATCTATGTCCAGGGTGCCTACTGCTCTCAAATGTCAATCCTATTGGTTACTACATATTTGTTTCTTCCTAAGATTATATATTTAACCTCAAGCCTGTTGAAAATATCTAATCCTATCACTCACTTTATACTTTTCCTGATTTCCTAATGCCCCAATTGATATCTGCTTTCCTACATATTTTTCCCAGTTCATCATTGTGACTGTCTCTTCACATGTGCTGATATTTACATTCACCCTCTAACTGAAAACCAATTGCTAAAGAACTTTTGGTCCAACTCCGAGACTCACTCTTCTTCCTAAACCTACTGACTATCTTCCTAATCCTACAGACTATCCCTTTTTGACTGGATGTTCTCTTCTACTTTCAATCATCCGAGGTATAGGGTCCTATGCCATTGTATATCGATTTATCTGAGACCTCGGTGCAGAACATAATTCAATCTAAGTATACCAATCAAGGGCCCAATGCCTTTCTGGGCTTCAAATCTTTCCTAGATCTCTGATCTCATACATATATTTCACATTTATATTCTTATAAATATCACAGGTTCCCAATACCATAATTCATCCAGCAGAATGACTCCTAACCCAAATCGAACATGCTATTAACACTAACCATACACTGTTCCCTCAATCTCACTTTACAGAAGAGCAGGGACAGAGTTGGTCTTAAAATCCAGGAAGGTAGGGTATCATCCACCAGCTGAGAACCTCAAAAGTCCCTGCAGAAATAATCCCTTGAGTCGGTGTAGGCAGGTATGAAGGATCTGAGAGAGCAAAAGTCATCTTCCATGGCAAACAACCTGGTCAGGTTGAAGGGATGTGTCTGAATTAGCCTCTCTCTTCCTAATGTAGAGAAGATGGACCAAACCATGGCTGTGTGGAGAGCTGTTCCCCGGTGCCTATGGTTGATATACCATCCTAACTTATGAAGGAGTCACAGCAAGTAGAGGCAGACTCCATCTTTTGGGAACCTTGGAAGAAACTGTTAAAACAAAGTGATTTCCAAGGCAGTGACTTCATTCAGTTCTTGAAGGAAGTGACCTCACCTTACATTATTGGTGATGAAAGTCTGTGATCTTGGGATCCAGGAAACCAGGCACACAGAGTCAAACCCATTCCATGTCCCAGTGGGCTCACTTGTTTGGATTTAACAAGACAGAGTCACTCTTTCTTGGTACCTACTGATGTGAGGACAGCCAAATACCTGGAAACTATGAAGACTGGCCTTTCCAGAGAAAGCAGGTAGTTTCTCACCACGGGCTCCTGACAACTTCACAGAGTTTGCTAAAGAGACCAGATCGGAGACAGGACACGCCACTTTTGGGGAACATAGTATGGCCCACAAGTCAGAGGACACTCCGGATAGACACAGACCTACTTGGGGGAAAGAGGTGCCTTTTTGGGTGTGAGTGTGAGTTTGTGGTTTTGTCTCATGTTCTGAGAATAGTTAGGAAAGCTATTTTGTTTGTTTTGGAGTGGACTGTTTCTAGTAAGTCCTTTGACAACGTGAGTGTTTCTGTGTCTATATATCATACTGTGTCCGTGATTGTAGACAGTAGAAAAGAGAATGCATCAATGGATGTGTCCTGTCTACGAGAAAGCTTCAAAGCATTCATCCTGAGCAATTTATGAATGGACTACAGCTTGCAGTATGGATGGGAAACTCCTGGTATCTTTCTAAATTCCTGTTTTCTTCCTGAATTCTGGACACTCTCCAGAATACGCTCATGATTTTGTGTCCAAGATATGTACCACCTCAATCTCTGTGACATGGCCATGTACTGGATAGCTGATGGGAATGGTGAGTATCTCAGAAAACTCAGATATTAGTATGCCCAAGAAAGTCTCAGTGGAGAAACCCTGCTTTGGGCCTTTTGCTTACCTATTCTGTTGCCCTGAATGTCAGGAAGGTCTTTGCCTCAGGCCACACTTTGTGAAGCCTGAAGAAAATAGTTTTCAAATGGAATTGAATGGTCATTACCTGTGCCTCTTCGGTTAATTGCTTTGGAAATGGATGTGTCTGAATCAGCCTCTTGGCCCTATGTGAGGCTGTGGCTTAGATTCACAGCACATGATGGGTCTAAAGAAAAATCCCATGTGTGCATCCAAAACCAAAATGGACAAAAGAACTGTCATGGTGGATAGAGTCTCTCGCCATCCTCTGTAAGGTTCCTGACCTCCATTAAGTGAGAATAGGGATCATTTGGGTCAAGTGAATTCTTTAAAGTTCTGCAGAGGCTATCCCATAGGTTCGTGGGTTTTCTCATGACTCCAATTCACATCTATGTTTACAGAAGAGCAGGGACAGTGTTGGTCTTACAATACAGGAATGCAGTGGATCTTCCATCTGTTGAGAACCTCAAAGCTCCATGCAGAAATGATCTCTGGAGAAGATGTAGGCAGCTATGTAAGACCTGAGAGAGCAAAAATCATCTTCCATGGCAAACAACCTGGTCAGGATTAAGGGTTGAGTCAGAATGAGCCTATCTCTTCTTAATGTAGAGAAGATGGACCAAACCCGGCCTGTGTGGAGAGCTGTTCCCTTTTGCCTACGGGTGATATAGCATTCTAACTTGTGAAAGTGTCACAGGAAGTAGGGGCAGCCCTCATCTCATGGGACCGTTGGAAACAATTGTTATGACAAAGTGGTTGCCAAGGCAGTGATCTCATTCAGTTCCTGAAGGACGTGATCTCATCTCACTTCCATGGTGATGGAACTCTCTGAACTTGGGATACAGAAAGCCAGGCACCCAGAGCCAGTCTCAGTTCTATTCCCAGTGGTCTCACTTTTTTGGATTTACAAAGGACAGAGTCAGTCTTTCTTGATACCTACTGATGTGAGGATGGCCAAATGTCAGGAAAGCTCGGAAGAGGGGCTCTTCCTGAGAAAGCAGATAGTGGCTCACTCCTGGCTTCTAACAACTTCACATTGTTGGCCAAGAAGACCAGATCTGAGACAGGTCAGGCCATTTTGGAGGATCATAGTATGGCCCATCAGTCAGAGCACACTCCGGAGAGTCACAGACCTATTTGGGAGAAGGAGGTGCCATTGCGGGTGTGGGTTTGTGGTTTTGTCTCATGTTCTGAGAATAGTTAGAAAAGGCGGTTTGTTTGGTTTGGAGTGAACTGTTTCTAGTAAGTCGTTTGACAATGCAAGTGTTTCTATGTCTGTGTATCCCACTGTGTCCGTGCTTGTAGACATTAGAAAAGAGAATGCATCAATGGATGTGTCCTGTCTCATAGAAAGCTTCCCAGCATTCATCCAGCACAATTTATGAATTGAATGCGGCTTGCCTTATTGATGGGCGATACCTGCTACCTTCCTAAGTTGCTGTTTTCTTCCTGAATTATGGCCAATCTCCAGAATAGGCTCATGGTTTTGTGTCCAAGATATGTACTACCTCCAAGCTCTGTGACATGGCCATGTACTGGATAGCTGAATGGAATGGCGAGCATCTCAGAAAACTCAGATATCAGTGTGACCAGTAAAGTCTCAGTGGAGAATCCCTGCTTTGGGCCATTTGCTTACCTATTGTTCTGTTGCCCTGAGAGTCAGGAAGGTCTTTGTCTCAGGCCAACCCTTTGTGAATCCTGAAGGAAAGATTTTTCAAATGGAAATGAATATGCTTTACCTTTGGCTCTTTCCTTAATTGATTTGGAAAGAGATGTGTGTGAATCAGCCTCTTGGCCCAGTGTGATTCTTTGACTTAGATTCTCAGTACCTGATGGATCTAAAGAAAGATCCCATGGGTGCATAAAATCCAAAATGGCAAAAAGAGCAGTCATTGTTGATGAAGTATTTTGCCTTCCTCTGTAAGGTTCCTGAATTCCATCAAGTGAGAATAGGGATCTTTTGGGTCAAATGAGTTCTTCAAATGTATTCAGAGGCTATCCAATAGGTGCTTGAGTTTTCTCATCTTTCCAATTCACATAAAGAATCTGTACCCGACACTCAGTAGGACTCAAATTGGAGAAGCAGAGCAGTATTAAGGGCAGGCCTATTTGATCACTCCTGGTACACAGGAAGGGTGTACAGGCCACTGGGAATTTAGGCAAATGAGGGGCAACAGAGCTTATTTTGGACACTGTCTTGGGCTACGCTAATGCTATCAAATGTCAATCCTATTGTTGACTTCATATTTGTTTTATCCTAAGCTCATATATTCATCCTCAACCCTGTTGAAAATATCTAATCCCATCACTCACTTTATTCTTTTCCTGATTTCCTAATGTCTCTATTGATATCTGCTTTCCTACATATTTTGCCCTGTGCATCATTGTGACTGACTCTTCACTTGTGTTGACGTTTACATTGACTCTCTAACCAAAACCCTATTGCTAAAGAACTTTTGTTCCAAATCCTATACTCACTTTTCTTCCTAAACTTACTGACTATCTTTCTAATCCAACTGACTATAACTTTTTGAATGGATGTTCTCTTCTACATTCAATGATCCAAGTACAGTTCAGGTTTCTATTCAACCGGGTGAGGGAGTAGATTCTGCAGTTTGGCAATTGGGGACAGCACATTCTGGCAACAAGATTAGCAAAGAGTTCTCAAGATTTCAACAGTGTTTCGTTAAGTATACAGAAAAACAGGAAGTGACAAGTACATATTTTATTAACCTTTCATTCCCCACTTCTTTTTCTGGCTACTTTTAATCATAAAAGTGATCTTTGTGGGGTGTCACATTCTATGTCTGCTAGTGGGGTATTACCATAATTTTAATTTGTCCAATTTGAGCTTGGAGAAAAGAAATTACATGGTTGAGGAAACAGGGTTTTATAGTTAGTAATACTATGAGGATTATTATTGGACCGGCCAGGGTTGATAAAAACGTAATTAACCAGGGGGACTGTGTAAAAAAAACTCAAACTACCCTTTTTGTGCCTCTCTCTCTCGTTGTTGCTCTTCAAGGCATCTTTTTAATTTACTCATAGATTTTTTTACAACTCCAGTATTGTCGACATAAAAACAACATTCTTCCCTCAAAGAAGCACAAAGGCCCCCCTCTGTCATGAAAAGGAGGTCCAACCCTCGACTGTTCTGTAAAACAACTTCAGAGAGAGAGGTTAAAGATTCCTGCAAAGCTGTGATGGAGGTTTCTAAAATCTTTAAGTTTTGATCTATTGCTGCTTCTAATTGGGTCACTTGTTGTGTCCCATGGACCAGAGCAGTGGTTCTTGTGCCCAACCCTGCAGCAACTCCTATTCGTAATAGAATGGCTAAGGTGAGGGACATATGTTCCCAGTGGAACCGGGTTGTATGTCCCCCTCTTTGATCTTCAGATGAACCTGCGTCATGATAGAGCACTCTGGGAAACATCTGCACCATTTCACAATTAATCACATCTGTTGACCATTTCATGAAAACATAAACAATGTTTAAGTATATAGAATTATACTGTTGTAGGGACGGACAAGGCAAGGCACCTAAGATAGCACCAAAGACACGGAAACAGTCTTTTTTGGTTTCAACCAGATTCAGAGGGCATTGCTTCTGTTGTAATCAATTAATCCCCTGAAACCCAAGTTACGTAGTTTCAGAATTTTGTACCCAACACGTAAGGGAAGGGGCTCAGAAGTTCACAGTCTGCAGAAGTTCACAAAAAGCAGTTTTTGTTTCTCTTTTTTCCTCAGTTTGGGCAAGTTAACTTTTCAAGGACACCTCGGTGGAGGTGTCTTCCCTTTCTTTTTTTCCCCCTTCCAGCTGTTTCCATACAGCCCAGTTTGTAACTTCTTTATCTTAGAAATGTAGCCATCTCTGTGAAGCCCCAGCTCAAGGCCAGAGGACTTTTTTCCAAATATTTTGTGAAAAACTAGTAAGGGTGTGTCTAGATCAGGAGTGCTGAATTTTTTAGCCAGTTGCCAAGGAGACCAGGGCAACACAAAAATAGGAAGTTTATCTACAGTGAACTCTTTTATAGGGACTCTTTTGCTGAAAGTCCTAAATCAGCCATGGTGAAGACTTCTGGAGAAGGTCAGTTAAGACTTTTCTGTGGGCCTGGTACAGAGGGGGAAAATTTGGAAGGCAGGGATAAGAGCAGCTCTGTGGATCTGAGAATGAGGAAGGAGAGATGTAAAAGAATATTGGGAGAGGGCTTTGGGATCTTAATAGCAACGAAAACTTGAGCAGTAGAACAGATAGAACAGAGGGGGAGACGGGAGTGAGATTCCAAAAAGCCTGTGAGGGACTTTAAATTCTTAGTAACCTGTTTTTAGTGATGACAAAGCAACATTAAAGGCCATTTTCATTACATCTTGTATTAGGGTCTGAGGATTCTTCTCAGCGGGTTTGAGCTTTGCATTAGGTGGTAAGAGGACTGGGTGGGACCCGGTGCGGGCACTGACAGGAGAGGAGAGGAGTGAGTGAATGGAGTGGTACCTCAGTACCTGCAACCTCAGCAAGGGAGCAATGGTCTGAGAACCAGTCGAGATTTGGGTTTTTGATCTAGATATTGGAGGGGAGAAATCAAGTTGCTGAGGTGGGAGTGACAGCAGAGAGTCTAGAGCACAAGGCTGAGGGTGAGCATCTATTGGAGAAGCATAGTTCAGGATGTGAGCAAAGGAGAGAGAAGGCCTCCACATAGCGGAATCTCCTTTCACCCTTTTGAGCACTTGCAGAAGTTAAAAAGGTCACACAGAATTTGAGGATCTAGAGACCCCTCTGGGGGCCATCGGTTTTGGTTATCTAATTCGTAATATGGCCAACGCTGTGTACAGAATTTGATGAGGAGTTTGGGTTCCATCTGACAGTCCCTGTATGCTCACATCCCCATGACTTACAATAGAAGTCTGCTCTCCCCCCCCACAGCCGTGACTGTTTGTGGCTTTGATAGTCTGCCGGGCAAACATAGTAATCTAGGCTAGCCAACCTGCATCTGGCTCACGTGTCCCTACATCTATAATGTTTGTTTCCATTATCTATGGTACGGAAAGGATTTAATGGAATTTTAGTGGGATCCTGTTAATCAGGGATATCCCAATAGGAAAGACCTATAGCCAGCTGACAAATGACTGGGTGGAGAGATGGCCACCAGGTTCGTAAGCTGGCTGTATTCGAGATATTCCATACTTCGTGTCCAGTAGGATTTGTGATCAGCCATCGCAGCTTAAGGGGCTGATGAGGGTTAAGACTACTGGTCGTCAAGGGGAGAATAAATATCTTCCAGGATCTTCTTTACAACCATTTGCAATGTTTCTTTTTTCTTCTTTTTTATTTCTTTTTTTTTTGTGTGTGTGGGGAAGGCTTCAATAC
The DNA here is from genome assembly GCF_048772815.1 of Callospermophilus lateralis. Lineage (NCBI taxonomy): Eukaryota > Metazoa > Chordata > Mammalia > Rodentia > Sciuridae > Callospermophilus > Callospermophilus lateralis. The sequence continues at coordinate 119,169 of NW_027514568.1, read as the reverse complement.
ATCCTGAAAATGTATGTTCAAAGACTAGGAGTTATTTAAGTCCATACCTTACTGGCTTAATTTCAGTAAAGTCCACTTCCCAGAAATGTCCTCGTCTGGTTCCTCATAGGTGCTTTCCTGCAGGAAGCTTGGAAGTGTAAGCTTTAACCAATTAATGGACCTGACAGGCTTTTGTTACCCATTCAGTTATTTCCTTTTGCTGTGAGTAGGTTAGTGGAAAACTGTGTTCTTGATCCTTCACGAATGAATGCAGTTTCTTTGAACAAAGGTGAGTGAGTTGATGAACATTTGCTACTGATATAGTTAGAGCCATGATTATAGGAGTAGTTACTGAAGGATTAAAAAATTCCACTTGGGGGCCTTCAGGGTTAAAAGTTATTTTGGCCCAGAGCTTGGTGAGCAGAACTCTGCCTATCAATGTGGCCAGGGATTACTAGGAAGGAGTGATGGATTTTTCCTTTTCCCTGGTCCATGGTCCTCGTAGGTGTCAAAGCCCGATATTTACTTCTGTTAGACTCTTGAATTAGAGACCTTTTATTCGGTAGAGGGCCCAATGGGCCTTACGGGCTGAGTATATTCCCCCTGCATCTACTTCAAAGTTTATTGTGTTCCCCTCCACTTCAAAAGTTACCTTGAGGTCAGGGAGAGGATCTGAGCCCGGACTTTCTTAGTATTCCTCCAGAGTCAGAATATCTGGCTGGCATGGCTGTCTCTTTCTAGGGCACTCTTTGGCCCAGTGTCCTTTTTCTTTAGAGTAGGCACATTGATCTGAGGCCAGGGGTGGCCTCTAGTGTGTGCCCAGGTATCCCTTCCTGTCTCTCTGTTTCTTAGTTTCTGGCCTATTTGTTGTTGTGACCAGGACCTTAGTCAATGCCTTAGTCTGTCTTTTGTTTCTTTTATCCTCACTCAGCTCCCTTCTCTTCCTCAGTTTCTTTCTTAAAGTATACCTTCTCGGGTTCTCTGACTAAATCCCTCAAAGTCATATCTTGTAATCCATCTAAGCATTGTAACTTTCTTTTAATATCCAGGGCAGCTTTCCCAATAAAGGCCATTGTGACAGATGCCTTTTGATCCTCTGCCTGAGGATCGAAAGGAGTATGTCTCTTATATACCTACATAATTATCTCTAGGAACATAGAGGGAGATTCATCAGGCCCTTAAATAATCTCTCTTACCTTGGCCAAATTAGTTGGTCACCTAGCGGCCACTAAGATACCCACTATTAGAGCCCGGCGATAAGTGGACAGATGCTCCCTACCTTCAAAGGTGTTGGGGTCCCAGTTGGGTCGTTTCAAGAGAAAGCCGGCTTGAATATATTGGGAAGTTTTGTCGGTCACGCATTTGGTCCGAGGATACTTTTTTCTAGCATCCAGGAGGATTCTCTTTTGTTCCTCTGTCATGAAGAGAGTCCCTAGGAGTTGTTGGCAGTCATCTCAAGTAGGTTGGTGTGAAAACATCAATGACTTCACCAGACCTGAGAGCCAGGTTGGGTCCTCGGTAAAAGGAGGATTGTTATTTTTCCATTTATATAGGTCTGAAGAGGAGAAGGCCAATACTGGTAGGCTTGCATTTTTTCCCTATGGCCATCGTCAATCATTGGTCCTTAGGGATGGAGGGAAGCAACACGGGAGTTCCAGGGTTTTCAATCATTTGCCACCAGCGAGTTCCTTTAGCAACTCCAGCTTCCTCCAGGGGAGGAGGGGCTGTGTGTTACGCAGGGGAGTTATCTGGAGGGCCCTGGGCTGGCTTAGCTTCCTCCAATTGCGGAGAGGCTGAGTCAGCAGCTGGAGAATCACTTAGAGGGTGTTGGGGGTTGTGGGACAAGGGTAGAAGATAAGGAGGGGGACGAGAGTCCAGTAGAGTCAAATCTTGTGACTCAGGGAGAACAGAGGGTGGAGGAGGAGGAGGAGCAGAGGGGTTGAGAGATCGTGGGGGAAGGAGTAGGAACGGGGACACAGCAAGGAAAGGCTTCACCCACGGAGGAGGAGATTTGCAGAGGTCCTGCCAAGTTAAGGTATATTCCTGTTTATCAGTATGGCTATGTGGCCCTGGCTGTAAGACAATATCTCTGTCTTTTTAAATTAGTGGGAAGTAGAAAGATCCTTCTAGGGGCCATCAGAATCCAAAGGTGGGCCATTCTGTGGCACACAGAGTCTGCCAGGTCCAGCGTTTTACTGAAAAAGAAACATTCTGAGCCCTTAAGCGAACTTTGGTCCATAGATCAAGGGTCAGGGACAGAGGCATTGAAGTGATCTGTCCCATAATGAAAGATACACAAACAGTAAAAGCAACGACACAGGACACAGACAAGAGAAAACAATAAAGACAGGCAATGGACGTCCAACACTGAGACCAAGACTGAGCAGGTGGCAAAACCCGATGGGCTGGCAATACCGAATCTGAAACAAAGTATCACTGAGTCGAGGAGACTATTATTCCTCGATTCCGGAGTCCTCTGTGGCGTCCCCCAGGGACTTGGCTTGTGGCTCTGTTACACGTCTGCCAGCCACCATCAAAGAGAGCTCACACACTTCATCGACAGCCATTTTGCCAAGCCCTAACCTGAAACCTGAAACCAGAAAGAGGTGCCTTACTTACCCTGAGAGTAGCCCATTGGGGTCTCTCGTTCACCACTGCTGGATTTCGGTGGAACCTCCATATATAAATATCGGAAGAGCATTGGGGGAAGAGACCACCAAGAGACTCTCTCATGCAAAAACAAAGGGTTTATTGGGGGTCCAGCATGCTGGGGCTCAGAGCTCATTTGAATAGAGCAGAGAACCCTGAGAACAGCTTAAGCAGAGCTTATATACTTTCCTTGAAGAGGGCAGGGAGGAAAGTTTATTGATGGGCCTGGGCGGGTGAGCAGTTTGCGTGCAACTGGGTGAGGGAGTACATTCTGAAGTTTGGCAGTTGGGGACAGCACATTCTGGGAAAAAGATTAGAAATCACTTCTCAAGATTTCAACAGTGTTTTATTAAGCATACAGAAAAACAGGAAGTGACAAGAATCTATTTTATTAACATTTCACTACCAACTATACTTTGCCAGATTTCCTAAAGTCTCTATTGATATCTGCATCCCTACATATTTTCCCCAGTTCATCATTGTGATTAATTCTTCACATGTGCTGACATTTACATTCACTCAATACCCGAAACCCTATAGCTAAAGAACTTTTGGTCCAAATCCTATACTCGCTCTCCTTTATAAACATACCGACTATCTTCCTAATACTACTGACTATCCATTTTGACTGGAAGTTCTCTTTGAAAATCAATCATCCAAGTTACAAGGTCCTATGCTTAATACCCAATCAAGGGCCCAATGCCCTTCTGGGCTTCAAATCTTACCTAGATTTTTGTTTTCAGATTCATATATTTTACCTATATATTCTTGAAAATATCGCAGGTTCCCAATACCATTATTCATCCAGCAGAATGATTTCTATTCCAAATCAAACCTGTTATTAACCCTAACCATACACTGTTCCCTCAATCTAACTTTAGAGAAGAGCAAGGACAGAGTTGGTCTTAAAATACAGGAATTTAGGGGATCTTCCAACTGCTGAGAAACTCAAAGGTCTATGCGCAAATGATCCCTAGAGAAGTTGTAGGCACCTATGAAGGAACTGAGAGAGCAAAAGTCATCTTTCATTGCAAACAACCTGGTCAGCATGAAGGGATGTGTCTGAATCAGCCTCTCTCTTCTTTATGTAGAGAAGAAGGACCAAACGAGGCCTCTGTGGAGAGCTGTTCCCGGTTACCAATGTTTGATATACCATTCTAACTTGTGAAAGTGTCAAAGGAATTAGGGACAGCCTCCATTTCATGGGACCTTTGGAAGCAAATGTTAGGACAACGTGCTTGCCAAGGCATTGACCTCATTCAGTTCCTGAAGGAAGTGACCTCACCTCACATTCTTGGTGATGGAACTCTCTGAACGTGGGATCCAGGCATCCAGGCACACAAATCTAGTCCCAGGCCCAGTCCCAGTGGTCACACTTCTTTTGATTTACCAAAGACAGAGTCAGTCTTTCTTGGTATCTACTGATGTGAGGATGGCCAAATGCCAGGAAAGCTCTGAAGAGTGGCCTTTCCTGAGTAAGCAGGAAGTGGCTCACCGTTGTCTCCTGACAACTTCACAGAGATGGGCAAGGAAACCAGATCTGAGACAGAACAGGCCATTTGATGGGAACATAGTACGGCCCACCAGTCAGAGGTCACACCCAATAGTCAGAGACCTACTTTGGGAAAGGAGGTGAATTTGTGGGTGTGAGTGTGTGTTTGTGATTTTGTCTCATGTTCTGAGAATAGGTAGGAAAGGCAGTTTGTTTGGTTTGGAGTGGACGATTTCTAACAAGTGATTTGACAAGGCGAGTGTTTTTATGTCTGTGTATCCCACTGTGTCCATGGTTGTAGACATTAGAAAAGAGAATGCATCAAAGGATGTGTCCAGGCTAGTAGAAAGCTTACCAGAATTCTTTCTGCCCAATGTATGAAAGGAATGCGGCTTGCCTTATGGATGGGTAACACCTGCTATCTTCCTAAGTTCCTGTTTTCTTCCTGAATTCTGGCCACTCTCCAGAATAGGCTCATGATTTTGTGACCAAGTTATGTACCACCTCCAAGCTCTGTGACATGGCCATGTACTGGATAGCTGAAGGGAATGGCGAGCGTCTCAGAAAATTCAGATATCAGTGTGACCAGGAAAGTCTCAGTGGAGAAACACTGCTTTGGGCCGTTTGCTAACCTAATGTTCTGTTGCCCTGAATGTCAGGAAGGTCTTTGCCTCATGCCACCCCTTTGTGAAGCCTGAAGAAAACAGTTTTCAAATGGAAATGAATATGGATCACCTGTGGCTCTTTGCTTAATTGCTTTGAAAAGGGATGTGTCTGAATCAGCCTCTTGGCCCTGTGTGAGGTTGTGGCTTAGATACTCAGCACGTGGTGGATGTAAAGAGAGATCCCATGTGTGCATCCAAAACCAAAATGGCCAAAAAGCAGTCCTTGTGGATGAAGTCTGTCCCCTTCCTCTTTAAAGTTCTTGAACTCCATCAAGTGAGAATAGGGATCCTTTGGGTCAAATGGGTTCTTCAAAGACCTGCAGAGGAGCTTGTGTTTTCTCATGACTGCAAATCACATAAAAATATATACCTGACACTCAGTTTTCCACAAATTGGAGAAGCATAGAAGTATTAACGTCTAGCATATTTGATCACTCCTGTTTCACATGAAGGGTGTCCAGACCACCCTGAATTTACGCCAATGAGGGGCAAGGGAGTTATTTTGGACACTCTCTTGGACTCCGCCACTCATGGAAACCTTCAGCCAGAGGTTGTGATTAGTGTCTATATGGAAGAAGATGAGGGCCATATGGGAGGGTTTTGGTTTTAATTTTGGTCATTTGTGTCCGGTTGGAAGACATGACTGGGACCACCTGGGCTTGAACTCTGGTGTGATTCCCCTTAGAGACTGAATTCAGAGAAGTATTGCCATGAATTTTGTTGGGATTTTAGGAGTCCACCCATGAGAATCACCCTTGGAAACTGAGATCTAGGCCCAGGGTGGCTTTCCACAGAGCCCTGGGTATCTCAGCCAGAAGATCACATGATTTAATTCTGAAAGACTTGCCAGCCATTGTTGAGAGTCACAACACCCATGGACGTCACATTGTAGACCTCAATAGGCCTGGCTTCATGTGACATTTTGGCCACTCTTTGGGAAGCCTTGCCTGTGAGAGTTCTACAGAGCATTCATTGAAATGAGCTTCCTCACCATTTAAAGGTTCCTGAATAAATTGAAACCCACAGTGCCTGCAACGTCATCCTTGAAAAATGCCTAGATAAATACCATGAAATTTTTGAAATTCCCATGACCAGGTGGCACTGGAGAAACTTTGGATGTCCTGTTGCTGATCGTAAATATGCAAGACAGTGCCTTGATTGAGTGGGTTTCATGAAAATGGTGTAGAACAGAGATGCCAGTATGTTGGAACCTGCTGAGTAGTGGGCCTAGAGCAGTGGTAGGCAGGTGTGTGATAAAAAATTTGTGGTGGGGCCATGTGGATCTGCCATTGGATCCCAAATGGCTTGTGACTTACATGGTGCAGCCAGCAAACCCTTCCATGTAAAGGCTTCTGGTTATATGGAGATGTTTCCGGGCAATGTTTAGAATCAGGTTACTATGGACATGGGGCCAAGCTATGTGGGATAGAAGCCTGGTTGGTGCATTCTCCTGCAGACCCTGACCAACCACACATGAAAGAATTGCCTCCAGAACTGTGTCCCAGTTGAACTTCTTTTATTTCATGAAGCAAATGCCAAAGTCCCAGTGCAGCAGCAAGAAACACCACGAAAAGTGGAGGATGACCAAATCGCTTCCCAGTCCACATGGGAATACCCTTAGACCCCAGTGGCCACAGTTTACTTACAAAGAGAGAATTCAGCACTGCTGCCTCATGTTCATTGGAAAATAAGAAACCATGTCCTCCAGGTCACATAGATGCAGACACAGCTTTGATAGTCTCACTAAAAAGAAGCTAAAGCTCCTGACAACAACATATATTTCAAGTGCCCAAACTTAGAGGCAGTTTCTCAAGAAGTATTTAGGCCAGCAGAGCTCCATGTTTATGGAGTGTTTACCCTGTCCCATACTAGGGAAACTCCTCTACCACTTCCAAGGTTGTAAACTCCTGAGCATATTATTCACAGATTTTATTACTCTTCTCCTCTAATTGTGTCTTACTTTGGGCGAAAAAAATGTCAAGGAATTGTTCTGGATGAGAGTGGGAAGATTTTGTTTAGCACATATTTGCATACACATTGGATTCATTTTTCTATTTTACATTTGAAATACTGAATCCTGACACTAACACATGCCCTGCTAGATTCTGAATACTAATCCTAGTATAATGGAGAAAAATTACGGAAACAGAATAGAAATACAAGCAGTTCAGAGGAGGCATGTTGTATACTTGGACTTGCCTTTTGCATTATATAGGGTAGGAGTTATAAATCTAGTCAATTTTTTGTTGAAATAGTTTTCCATGTGCTTTTAAAGTTAACAAATATGTGAATGCCTGTCTCCCTTTCTCTGTATTCTATTCAGCACATGTATTTTTATATGCACATATAGAATCCTACCTGGTATCACACGTACATTCTTGTGAGTTACATGACTTGGCAGATACAAAGTGTGAGAAGAGATCACTCCTCTTAAACGCTGTTTGACCTGAAAATTCAACCTATGGGTGAGCTTCCTAGTTGAAAAAAGTTATACATAAATCCATATCCAGTAAAATGAATATTTTTGGATCTGTGGATGATTCATATTTCACGGTGTAATTCGATTGGCATATATATTGCTAATTTTTAAAATCTGTGTGTGGATATATATATATATATATATATATATATATATATATATATATATTCTCTCCAGATATTTCAAAATATTTAATATATGTGTCTTATTATACACTCCCTAAATTCATTCATGATTATGTATGTGGATTTATAATCAACTTTTCACAAGATTATTCTCAGAAATATTCATTCACCTGATATACGTATTTTTTTCCTAGTATTGAAAACTAACTTCAGTGAATGGTGCATATAAATCCTAATATTTCTACAGTAACTGATCCATTTTCACATCAATGCAAGTAGATTCCTATGGGACATGATAAGTATTTTGAAGTTCATTTTTATTGAAAACTAGTACAATACTATTTCTTCAGTTTATGCACATTATTGGATATATATTTCATCCACAAGTTCACAAATTTATAGGCATTTATTTCACTTTCAATCACTTTCTGCTTCAGAAAACACGTGTTCCGCCATGTTTCAAACTGGTCTTTTCATGAGACTTCTTTCCAAACACATTATTTTTGATTTCCATAATCACTTTTGAAGCAAAACTCACTCACTCTTCATGATAAACCATAACCCTAGGATTACAATTAGACGTATAACTAGTTGTTATGAATGATTATATATCAATATATGATTTCTTATGTATTTTCAGATATCAATTCAATACATTATTTAAAGTGGAACCAGTTATATTATTTATTAACTGTATGGTCTATTCATGCATTATCTCTATATTCATAGACACAGGGTACACCTATTTTTACCCTCAATACTAATTTATACGTTTTCAAAATATTCCTCAAAAAATGGTGGAAGAATTACTCATGTCACCTGATCTATATATACATTTTATCACAGTAATATTCTGGACAAAAAAATCAAAGGTCACCCTTAAGGTTGTACCAGAGCCTAAATGGAAAGTGAGCATGGATTACTAAAACCTTCCATGTCCAGGTGGCCTAATGCTCTCAAATGTCAATCTTATTGGTGACTACATTTTTGTTTCTTTCTAAGATTATATATTCAACCTCAAGCCTGTTGAAAATGTCTAATCCTATCACTCACTTTATACTTTGCCTGATTTAGTAATGTCTCTATTTATATCTATTTTCCTACATATTTTCCCCTGTTCATCATTGTGACTGACTCTTCACTTGTGCTGACATTTACATTCACTGTCTACCTGAAACCCTATTGCTTAAGAACTTTTGGTCTAAATCCTATTCTCACTCTTCTTTGTAAACCTACTGACTATCTTTCTAATCCTACCGACAATCCCTTTTTGAGTGGGTGTTCTATTGGACATTCAATCATCCAAGGCACAAGCTCCTATGCCATTGTATATAGATTTATCTGAGACATTTTTGCAGAAAATAATTCAAAGCTAAGTGTGCCAATTAAGGGCCCAATGCCCTTCTGGACTTCATATCTTCCCTAGATTTCTGTTTTTATACTTATATTTCACCTATATATTCTTGTAAGTATCATAGTTTCCCAATACCATTATTCGTCATGCAGAAGGATTCCTAACCCCAAATTGAACATGTTACTAACCCAAACCATACACTGTTCTCTCAATCGAACTTTACAGAACAGCAGGGACAGGGTTGCTCTTAAAATACAGGAATGTAGGGCATGTTCCACCTGTTGAGAACATCAAAGGTCCATGCAGAAATGATCCCTTGAGAAGATGTAGGCAGCTACGAAAGACCTGAGAGAGAAAAGTCATCTTCAATGGCAAACAACCTTGTCAGCATGAAGGGATGTGTATGAATCAGCCTCTCTCTTCTTAATGTAGAGAAGATGGACCAAAACAGTCCTAGGTGGAGAGCTGTTCCCGGTTGCCCATGGTTTATATACCATTCTAACTTGTGAAAGTGTCACAGGAAGTAGGGGCAGCCTCCATCTCATGGGACTCTTGAAAGCAACTGTTAGGACAAAGTGGTTGTCAAGGCAATGACCTCATTCAGTTCCTGAAGAAGTGATCTACCTCACTTCCTTGGTGATGGAACTCTCTTAAGTTGGGATCCAGGAAGCCAGGCACCCGGAGCCAGTCCATTCCCAGACCCAGTAGGCTCACTTGTTTGAATTTACCAAGGAGAGTGTCAGTCTTTCTTGGTACCTACATATGTGAGGATGGCCAAATACCAGGAGAGCTCTGAATAGGGGCCTTTCCTGAGAAAGTAGGTAGTGGTTCACCGCAGGCTCCTGACAACTTCACAGAGTTGGCCAAGGAGACCAGATCTGAGATAGGACAGGCCATTTTGGGGGAACATAGTATGGCCCACCACTCAGAGGAAACTCCGGATAGTCACAGAGTTACATGGGGGAAGGAGGTGTCTTTGTGGGGTGGGTGTGATTTTGTGGTTTTGTCTCATGATCTGATAATAGGTAGGAAAGACGGTTTGTTTGATTTGGAGTGGTCTTCTTCTAGTAAGTCGTTGGACAAGGCAAGTGTTTCTATTTCTGTGTATCCCACTGTGTCCGTGGTTGCAGACATTAGAAAATAGAATGCAACAATTGATATGTCCTGTATAGTAGAAAGATTCCCGGCATTCATCCTGCCCAATTTATGAATGGACTGCAGCTTGCCTTATCCATGGGCAACACCTGCTACCTTCCTAAGTTCCTGTTTCTTCCAGAATTCTCACCACTCTCCAGAATAGTCTCATGGTTTTGTGTCCAAAATATGTACCACCTCCAAGCTCTGTGACATTGCCATGTCCTGGATAGCTGAAGGGAATGGCGAGCATCTCAGAAAACTCAGATATCAGTGTGACCAAGAAAGTCTCAGTGGAGAAACCATGCTTTCGGCCTTTTGCTTATCAATTGTTCTGTTTCCCTGAATGTCAGGAAGGTCTTTGCCTCAGGCCACCCCTTTGTGAAGCCTGAAGAAAACAGTTTTCAAATGGAAATGAATGGGCATCACCTGTGGCTCTTTGCTTAATTGCTTTGGAAAGGGATGTGTCTGAATCAGCCTCTTGGCCCTGTGTGAGGTTGTGGCTTAGATTCTCAGCACCTGATGCATGTAAAGAGAGATCCCATGTGTGCATCCAAAACCAAAATGGCCAAAAGAGCAATTATTGTGAATGAAGTCTCTCACATTCATTTGTAAGGTTCCTGACCACCATCAAGTGAGAATACGGATCCTTTGGTTCAAATGAGTTATGCACAGCCCTGCAGAGGCTAACCCATAGGTTTTTGGGTTTTCTCATGGCTCCAAATCATATAACGAATCTATACCTGACAGTCAGTAGGCCTCAAATTGGAGATGCAGAGCAGTATTAACAGCTGGCCTATCTGATCACTCCTGGTTCACCGGATGGGTGTCCAGGCCACCTTGACTTTAGGCAAATAAGGGGCAAGGGAGCTTATTTTTGACACTGTCTTGGGCTGCACCCCTCATGAAAAACTCCAGCCAGAGGTTATGATAAGTGTCTATATGGAAGAAGATGAGGGCCATGTGGGAGTGTTTGGTTTTAATTGTGGTCATTTGTTTGGCGGTTGGAAGAGATAACTGGATCCACCTGGGCTTGAATTCTGGCATGATTCCTCTTAGAGACTGAGTTCTGGAATTTACCTCAAAGAAGTATTGCCATGAAATGTGTTGGGATTTTAGGAGGCCACGCATGAGATGCGTCCTTGAAAACTGAGATCGAGGGCCAGGGTGTCTTTCCACAGTGCAGTGAGAATCTCAGCCAGGATATCACATGATTTTATTTTGAAAGACTTGGCAGCCATAATTGAGAGTCTAAACACAAATGGAACTCATATTGTAGACCTCAATGATCCTGGCTTCATGTGACCTTTTGGCCACTTTTTGGGAAGCCTTGCCTTTGAGATTTCTCCAGAGATTTCATTTAAATGAGCTTCCTCACCACATAATGGTTCCTGCATTAATTGAAACGCACAGTGACTCCAACTTCATCCTTCAAAAATGGCTAAATAAATACTATCAAACTTCTGAAATTCCCATTACCAGGTGGCACTGGAGAACCTTTGGATATCCTGTTGCTGAACATGAGTGAAATAATTCCCCACGCAATGACACTTCACCGGGAGAATTCCAATTTTATTGCTAAAAGCTGTGTGCTTATATAGAACTAAGGGGGAGATGGTATGGCTTAGATAAATGGCAGCAACCCGTTTATTGACAAGTTCTTTCAAATATCAGCTCCAGAGCCCAGGAATTAGTTCTAATTGGGGCTAAGGTTCCCCACAAGCGAGATTTGAAATTGGCGCTGGCGGGAGAGTTCACAAGGGCGGGAACTTTTTGCACCACTGCAGAAATGAAGAAGGTAGGAAGAAGAAGTCCTTAGGCGCCATGTTGGGGTTTTTCTCTGCGGTATGGCTGCCATTTATTCCTGTCCCAACATTCCACCCTTTTTGTTTTCTTAGGAAGTGGGGCGTCGTTTGTCAGATCTGGCTGCTTCCTGCTGTGTGGGGCTGGTGTGTGGCCTAGAAATAGAAGTGGAGGAATGCTCAGGGGGCAGGTATGGGGATATCATGGCAGCCAGAAATAAAACCCAGTGGCTATAGACAGCTATTTTCATAGGGGTGAAGTCAATGAATGTTCCCTGAAGCCAAAGATGTCGATGGCATGGAACCAGTCCTGGATGGAAGAGATTGTTGGTATCAGCCACTGGTCCTGTAACAGAGACTCAAGGAAATACTGGAAGCGTTGCCTGGACATGGTGTCGCCAGCACCTGAAGAAGATCAGAGCGAATAAAAACAGAATGAAGATAAAAATTAAAGCAAATGTCAATTTTTGGCAGTAGTTTCATGTGGGGGGACTGACATAGAAGAGGCCAAGGGCCATGAGAAAGCTTAGAAGGTGGTAAAGACTATGAATCCAGGATGGCAGATTAAGAGGTTCTCCGAGCTCGTTGTCTCCCGCTGTCTAATACCCGTTGCATTCCATCGTGCCTGGTAGTGAGCTTCATCACTGAGTGAACTGTTCTCTTGGAGATGTTGGGGATTCATCGGTCATCAGAGGCTGGTAGTGACTAAGCAAAAGCTGGTTGAAAGTTTGATTAGGAATTTTATGCAGTTGGGTTTGAAGGCACTTCATTATGCAGGGCAAGAGAGCACAAAAAAGGAGCATCCAAATAAGGGGACCCAAGATATGTAGTAAGTACATGGCAAGATAGGATTGGAAGAACCCCGTTATGGGATTGGAGGAGGTAGGTTTGAGCAATTGGGTCGATAATTCCTGCAATTTAACAACATTTTTTTTATTAGCCCAGATTCATTAACATAATAGCAAAATTCCTCTCTGAGGAATAGGCATGTAACCCCTTTTTCTGCAGTGAGAAGATCAATTGCCCTTTGGTTCTGTAAAGCCACTTGTGCCAATGAAGTAACCTGCCGCTGCAAGGAACCCAGAGACTCAGCCATGGTATTGAGTGTTTCCTGCAGTTTTTGTTGAAGGTCATTGGATCCCATAGAGCATGACCTATAGCTCCACCAGAGAGTCTGAGACCCATCACTTAGGTTGTTAAAATGAGGCCTACCAGAACCGGCAGAAAGACTACCCTACGGGTGCGGGAAGGTAGGGCCAAATGTCAGAATTCGGTGGGAGTATACAAAGATAGCTGAGGAACTACAGTAACCAAGAAACAGGCGCCAGAGACATTGATGGTTGAGGTACTTAAAGAACCATTACACCAGAGGAAATGTCCAGGTTGCATAAACACAGGGCTCTATGGAGTGCTGTAGCTCAAGGAACAAATGGGTAAAGGATTCATTATTGGCAGGTGGAAACAGATGAAAGGAAATAATGTATTGGTGGAATAACTTTCCCACAGTGGGATACGTGTCACATGTAGGGGTTGTCCTTTTTAGAGAAATTGTAGGGTTTTGCTGGAATATTTCCTGCCGCTAATGGGACTGCTGCTAGAAGTGGACGACTAAGTGAAGCACAGAGAAAGCACTGAGAAGTAGGCACAGAAAGAGGGGTGGAGTTTAATAATCAAAAAGTTTGGTGTAGCAAATTGAGCCATGTGGGAGGGGGACCTGAGAGGGTTGAAGGCTCTGAATCCTTTTTGGATGAGCTATGGATATGATCTCGAAGTTTTGATTCTGAGTCCTTAATGTGTTCGACTACCTGGATGGTTGCCTTAGGTTGCGTAATCAGGGTGAGGCCAATAGTCATCCACCCTGTGGGTCTGACTGAGGTTGTCCGAGCATAGACAGCAAACTCAACATAGCCCCATCGTTTGGCCTTGGGGTCAGGTTTATCTAAAGTATACCATCCATTGTTACTGGATGAAGAGCCTTTATGCCACTTTATGTAACTAGAAGTCCACCCTTCAGGGTAACCAAATGAGTGGTAAGAATAGCTACCACGTTCATCATGGAACATGCATGACCAATAGGGGCACCCATTATATATCTCAGGCCACCAATGACAATAGTCTTTTGTTTGATCAAAAAGGAAGCAAATGAAAGGCCAGTTCCAGCTACCAGGGACGAAGGTCCTTGAAGGTGACAATTTTAGGGAAATAGAGGTGCAGTTGTGGATGAAGCAAGTAGTTGCATCCACTGCGCAGACCTTCTGCATGCCATGTTCTGAGTATCGTTCCTGAAAAGTGAATAAATGCATGGTAGGTGAGGAGGGTAAATACCAGTCCTGACAGAGCACAGAAAATAAGCAGAGCACAAAAAACAAGCAGTTAGAGAAGACTAGGGTGTTGGGAGAGCTCATTGTGCCTTCTTTAAGAGGAATTGGGCTGCAAGGAAAACCGTGTGAGCCACAACTAAAATGGGTGAGATGGGTGTGGAGAGCAGGAGTGAAGGGGAGGTTCAGTAGGTGATTCTTGGAGTTCCTCTGGGGTGACCCTGTCTTCAGCAGGTGGGGCCTCCTGGTGATGTGGCTTCAACCTAGACATGTGAATCCAGGGAGTGAGACAGTTGTCTGGTAAGGAGAGTTTGGCGGCGGTAAGGGTAAAGAGAATGACAGGATAGGGGCCTTCCCATTTTGCGGCAAGAGTCCCTTTCTCCTCTGGGGTATTATAATAGACTAGACTAACAGGTGTTAAGGGAGGAGTGTTTGGAGAGGAGACTGGGTCCGGAAGAAGCCAGTCCTGATATTTCCAGAGTTCCGAGCGGAGATGGAGCAAGAGAGGCAAAGACAAATCTCGGGTGAGAGGTCCTTGTGAAATGACCAACCCAGGGGTTATAAGAGGTCTTCCATACATTATCTCAAAAGGAGACAGTAAAGATGGTTTCTTAGGGAGAGCTCTGATTCGAAGCAAATCCAAGGGAAGGAGTTTGAAACAGTCTATGTTTAATTCCATTGTCAATTTGGTAAGGACTTCCTTTAGAGTACGATTTACCCTTTCCACTTTCCCTGAAGCCTGGGGGAAATATGGACAGTTGAAATGCCACTTGAAGGAGAGGGCTTGAGAGACCTTTTGTGTGATCCTAGAAGTAAACTCAGGGCCATTGTCATATTGTAGGGAAGTGGGCATACCAAACCTGGGGATGATGTCTGTCAGTAAGATTGAAGCTACAGTGGAAGCCTTTTTATTGGAAGTGGGAAATGCCTCAACCCAACCAGAGAAAGTGTCCACAAAGACAAGGAGGTATTTAGTGCGCCATACTGTGGGCATGTTGGTGAAGTCTACCTGCCAGTCAGCAGCGGGAATGTGTCCCCGGGCTTGGTGGAAAGGGAAAGGTTTGGGCCTTAAAGGAGTATGAGGGTTGGTCCGCTGACAGATCTGACAATTAGAGGCTATATTCTGTAGCATGGCTTGTCAGAGGGGGTGAGGGAAAAGAAACTCTGTAAAAAGAGGGTCAAAGACTGAGAATTGGAAAGGAATAGAGTATGAAGGAACTTGAAAAGATTCTTGTTCTTACTGAAAGACGTAGGGGGTTCAGATGAGCTGTCTAAAGTGGCCATTATATGTCCCCCATGGAGGCCATAATTGAAAGTGGTAGCAGCCATTCGTGCCGCCTGGTCAGCTTTGGCATTGCCCTCAGTGATAAGAAAGCCGTCCTTCTGATGGGACCTACAATGGACAACTCCCAACTGGGTGGGTAAGTGGCCTCTATTAGATTGGTTATAAAAGCTGAATTAGTGATCGCATTACCTTTGGTGGTAAGTAGGCCTCGCTACTTTCAAATATCAGCATGGGATAATAAGATATGGAAGACATATTTTGAATCAGTTTAGAGGGTGAGGGATTTGCCTTGTGCTAGAAGGCAGGCATGAGTGGATGCTATAAGTTCAGCCTACTTGTCTGTAGTTCCTGAAGGCAAAACTTTGGCCTCTATAATCTCAGTGGCTGAAAATACAGCGTATCCAGAGTAATGAGTTCCGTTCTCCCTAAAGGAACTGCTGTCAGTAAACCAGATAAGGTCAGGCTTGCTGAGTGGTCTCTCAGAAATGGAAGAATGACAGGGGAGGAAATCATCTAAGGTTTCCAAGCAATTATGAGTTGGTATGTGAGACATGGGAGTCATTGGGAGCAGTGAGGCAGGGTTCAGTGCAGAGCAGGGGAGGAAAATAATATTAGGGTTTTCCAGAAAGGAAGTGAGGGGCGACAGAAATCTGGATGTAGGGAGAGTTTGAAGGCCCTTTTAAGCTAAAAGATCCTTCAAGTGATGTGGGGAGTGGATAGTTCAAGGGGCCCCAAAAGTCAGATTAGAGGCTTCTTTGTGTAAAATTTGTCCAGTAGCCAGAGCTCTTAAGCAAGGGGCCCACCCACGGATGGTAGGGTCTAGTTGCTTGGACAAATATGACACAGGTGCAAATGTACGCCCATAGTTTTGACCTAAGACCCCAAGTGCTTGCCCCCCTTTTTCATGGACATATAGATGAAATGTTCTTGAAAGATCTGGAAGGTGAAGGGCAGGTGCCTTTAAGAGGAGTTGCTGAAGCCTGCGGAAGTGGCAGATGGGAAAGGAGGCAAGAGATTCACTAGGGGGTCCCTTTGCTAGGTCATACAGGGGTTTGGAGAGAAGAGAATAATTTGGGATCCAGGCCCTAAAATAACCTGCTAATCCTAGGAATGATAGTATTTTGGCTTTCGTATAGGGCACTGAAAGATCACAGAGGAGTTGCCTCCTATCCAGTGTTATTTCCTTTTTCCCGGGTGTAAGGCAAAAACCAAGATAGGTGACCGAAGACTGGGAAACCTGGGCCTTGTGGGGAGACTCCCTATATCCCTTGTCTTCTAGGAATTTATGAAGCTGAGCGGTGTGGGATTGAGAGTGTTCCAGAAAGACTACATAGAAGAAGGTCATAGACATATTGAAGTAGAGTAGAGTCAGGACAGGTCAGGTGAAAGGATGTGAGGTCCTGGGCAAGAAATTGGCCAAAGAGATGGGGGCTATCCCTGAATCCCTGTGGGAGGACAGTCCAGGTAAGCTGATGAGAATGGCGGGTGTGAGAGTCAGTCCATGAAAAAGCAAAGATATCCTGAGATTCTGAGAACAGGGGAATAGAAAAGAATGCATCTTTTAAATCTAGGACTGAGAAGTGAGTAGTAGTGGCATGGATCTGAGAGAGGAGGGTGTAAGGGTTGGGCACTAGCGGGTGGATGGGGTCCACAGAGGAGTTGACAAGGCGAAGTTCTTGAACCAGCCTGTAGGACACGTTAGGTTTCTTAACTGCCAGAATGGGTGTGTTGAAAGGAGAGTGTGTAGGCCTAAGATACCCCTTTCATAATAAATCCTGGATGATGGGTTCTAATCCAAGGAGAAATGTGGTTGTGAGTGGATATTGTGGTTGACTAACATATCTTGAAGGGT
Source organism: Callospermophilus lateralis (assembly GCF_048772815.1). Taxonomy (NCBI): domain Eukaryota; kingdom Metazoa; phylum Chordata; class Mammalia; order Rodentia; family Sciuridae; genus Callospermophilus; species Callospermophilus lateralis. The sequence continues at coordinate 102,035 of NW_027514568.1, read as the reverse complement.
CCCGTAAGACAATATGAATAGAACTGCATTTAGCCATAAAGGGTGTAATTGTGTCCCAAACCTCAGGGTTAAATGGTTTAGATAGTCATGGGAGAGTGCATGAAGGAGGTGTATCTGCCCCTAGGAATATCATGAGGAAATGAGAGGTAGGAGAGGTGTGGGTTGATAAGTGAATGGTGACTTTTAATAGTGAGAGTATGTCCCTTCCCAGAAAGGGAATGGGGCAATGGCTCATAACAAGAAAGGAGTGAGTGAAGGACAAAAGGGATCGCTGCATATAACATGATTGGGGGGGGTTTGAGGGAAAATCTTTTTACCTCCTACCCTGACAATAGGAGTTTTTGAGGGAGTGGTAGGACCCTAATACTCCCTCAAAATCGAAAAAGCGGCACCAGTATCCAAGAGGAAGTTAATGAAGCGTCCGTCCACCAGGAAGGTGACCCTAGGCTCTTGATTCTTGATGGTAATAGTCTGGAGGGAAGGCCCAGGACTCCATCAATCCTCCTCTGCCAAGCCCAGGTGAGGCTGGGGTTGCTGGGCAGCAGACCAACCTTCCTTCTGGGTTGTTGGGCAGTCTGCCCCCCAGTGTCCACTTTGATGGCATTTTGCGCAGGGGTTGTAGGGTGTCCTCGGCGAAGAACAATTCCTGGTCCAATGTCCCTCCTTACCTCATTTGAAGCAAGCTCCAGGGGGGGTCATATTGGGACGGCATGGTGATGGCCTTCTCTGAATGAGCTGGGCCAACATTTGGAATTTGGCATTTTCAGCCCTCTGCCTACGGAATTCACTTTCATCCTCTCTACCATGAAAAACCTTGAAAGTGACAGCGAGGATTTTGGTCTGAGGAGTAGCAGGGTCCTGTTCAAACTTTTTAAGCTTGGCTTTAATGTAAGGGTAGCTTTGGGCCAGAATATATGTCATTAAGACATGACGGCCATCAGGGGTTTCTGGGTCGAGGTTTGTGTACTGCTGAAGGGACTTGGTTAGTCTATCCAGGAATTCTGAAGGTGTTTCCTCCTTCCTTTGAATGACCTCCTGCATCTTTTGAAAGTTAACAGCCTTGCGGGTGGACTTTTTCAGTCCCGCCAAGAGGCAGGATGTAAAAAGGTCACTAGACTGTAAGCCCATAGGGGATCCTGCTCTGGGACAGCATGAGGGCCTGTGGGTGGTTATGATTGGTCCTATGATTTTCATCAGCATGGGCTTGGGCTAGCTCCCAGAACCATTGCCTTTCCTTGGGGAGAAGTTTATTGGCCAAGAGCATGTAGATGTCATGATGAGTGAGGCTATATGCTTGCAGTACCCATTGAAACTCCCGAATGTAAGTGGTGGGGTCAGTGGTGAAAGAGCCTAACTTCCTCTCTAGCTGAGTAATGTCCGACATGGAGAAGGGCACGTGGACTCTGATGACACCCTTGGGACCAGCTACCTCACGAAGGGGTGCGATTGTCTTGGGCGTGGGAAGGAGTCCCTTAGACCTGATAACAGGAGGACTGAAAGAGGCAGGCGGTGGACAGGAAGGAGAGGGAGGGGAAGGGAATGTCTCTGTGGAAGAGGAGGAGGTGGAGCAGGCAGAAGAGTGGGGAAGGGAGGGGGATGAAATGGAAGGTTGAGGATCCGTGGAATCAGGCAGAGGAAGAGGAGGATTTTGCGGGAGAGAAGGGTCAGTTGGGGCTGGGGGATAACGTGGGGGTTGATCTGCTGGGTCGAATGAGGAAGAATCTGCGAAGTCAGGAGTAGAACAAGGGGAAGAGAGGGGTTTGCAAGCAAGAAGGACCTGAGAGGGAGGGCAGGAGGAGCAGAGACAGGGTGCTGTGCGAGAAGGCTAAAACATTCAATACAGGGAATCTCACTCCACTTTTTCAGATGCTGGCAGTAATTAAAAAGGTCCAAGAGGAGGTTTGGATCTAAGGAGCCTTCTGGAGGCCAATGATTGCCATTATCCAGTGGATATGTAGGCCAATCTTGGGTACAGAATTTGATTAGAAGTTTGGGCTTGATGTCTGGTGTGAGGGAGAGTGTGGCCAGATTTTTTATTAAACTTTAGAGAGGTGAGGATTCAGGTACAGATAAAGAGGTGTCCACAGTCACAGGGAGAGATGGAAGAGAGAGAGAGAGAGAGAGAGAGAGAGAGAGAGAGAGAGAGAGAGAGAGAATAAGTGTAAGCAAGAGAGACAAAGAGAAAACCCGGCCTGGAACGGACTCCGGGAAGCGCTCAGGGCGAATGGGGGTCAGGTGGGCATCCCCAAAATGACCAGCCATCATGAGGAAATACAGAGGGCACTACCTGATCGTCACCAGTGAAGTGCGATCTGTGAGACCCAATGGGTTCGAGCCACGGGCAACCTGACATCAGGAAAGTTTTCGAACGCAGCAGAAGAAGTAAGTAATGAAAACAGAACTCCGGCTCCAGCAGAATGCAGTTCCAGGATGGGAGTTCAGTTTTCCCCGAGCAGAGAGGCAGCTTCAGCCAGACACAGCAGGCCCGCAGGAAACAGCAACTCTAGCCAGCAGCGGCAGCAGCAGCAGAGGAGGAAAAACCACAGAGCCTCTCATGTAAACTCAGAAGCCTCACACCCCAAAGGGAAACGGATCACCAGAGGGTCCACTGCAACCAGTAAAGGTCTTAGTGGGAGGAATTCCCTCCCCCCTACCAGGCGTCTAGAGTGTGACAGATGATCATGGTCACAAAGCCAGCGGTAGCCCGAAGGGAGTTGGCGAGCCGGGGTCAGGGGAGGCTTACATACAACAAATCAGTGGTGAGTGCAGGAAGCCTGCATCTGAAAAGAGCAGACCAGGGCAGAGTGCCACGGTGGAGCAGTGGACGGGGCTCTTGTTGGAAAGAGCTCACCCATATCCTCACACGGGGCACCAGAATGAAAGAACTCCCCACGCAAAGGCACTTCACCGGGAGAATTCCAATTTTATTGCAAAAAGCTGTGTGCTTATATAGAACTAAGGAGGAGATTGGAGGGCTTAGATAAATGGCAGGCAATCCATTTATTGGCAAGTTCTTTCAGATATCAGCTCCGGAGCCTAGGAATTAGTTCTTATTGGGGCTAAGATTCCCGGCCAGCAAGGTTTGAAATTGGCGCCAGCAGAAGAGTTCACACGGGCGGGAACATTTCGCACCACTGCAGAAAAGAAGAATGTAGGAAGAAGAAGTGCTTAGGCGCCATGTTGGTTTTTTTTTTTTTTTGGGGTATGGCTGCCGTTTATACTTTTCCCAACAATGAGTATACCAGACAGTGCCTTGATTGACTGGCTTTTATGAAAATGGTGTTTAACAGAGATGCCAGAAAGTTGGATCCTGCTGATTAGTGGGCCAAGAGCAAAGGTGGGCATGTGTGTGATAAAACATCAGTGGTGGGACCATGTGGATATGCCATTGGCTTCCAAATGGCTTGTGACTGACATGGTGAAGCCAGCAGACCCTTATATGTAAAGGCATCTTGTTACATGGAGAGGATTCAGGACATTGTTCAGAATCAGGTTGCTATGTTCAAGAGGGCAAGCTATGTGGAATAGAAGCCTGGTTCTTTTATTCTCCTACAGACCCTGACCCACCACATGTGACAGAAATCCCTCACACACTGTGTCCCCGTTGAACTCCTTGTATTTCATGAAGCAAATACCAAACTTCCAGTGCAGCACCAAGAAACACCACGAAAATAGAGGATGACCATATGGCTTCATAGTCCACACTAGAGACATTTAGCCCCAGGGGGCCACAGTTTACCTTCAAAGGGAGAATTCAGCACTGGTGTCTCATGTTCATTGGAAAATAAGAAACCATGTCCTCCAGGTCACATAGATGCCCAGGTTTATGGTTTCACTAGAAAGGAAGCTAAAGCACGTGACAACAACATATATTTCAAGTGCCCAACCTCACAGGCAGTATCTCAAGAAGTCTCTAGGACAACAGACCTCCATGTTTTTGAAGTGTTTACCCTGTCCCTTACTTTTGGAAACTCCTCTAACACTTCCAAGGTTGTGAACTCCTGATCGCATTCCATTCCAGATATGTATTCATGGATTTTCTAACTCTTCTCCTCTAATTGTGTCTTACATGGGGTGAAGGTGTTGTCAAGGTATTGTTCTGGATGAGAGTGGGAAGATTTTTGTGTAGCACATATTTACATACACATTGGATTCATTTTCCAATTTTCCATTCGAAATACTGAATCCCTGTCAGTAACCCATACCCTAATAGACTCTGACTACTAATCCTAATATGATGGAGACAAATAACCCAAACATAATATTAATACAAGCAGTTCAGAGGAGGCATGGTGTATAGTTGGTCTTGCCTTTTGCATGATATAGTGTAGAAGTTATAAATCTTGTCAATTGTTTGTTGAAATAGTACTCCATGTGTTTTTAAAGTTAACACATATGTGAATTTCTGTCTCCTTTTTTCTGTAGCCAATTCAGCACATGTATTTTTATATGCACATAAAAAATCCTACCTGGTATCACACGTACATTTTTGTGAGGTGGCTAACTTAGCAGAAACAAAGTATGAGAAGAGATCACCCCTCCTAAACGCTTTTGGAACTGAAAATTCAAACTATGAGTGAGATTTTTAGTTGAACAACATTATACATAAATCCATGTTCAGTAAAATTAATATTTTTGGATCGGTGGATGATATATATTTCACGATGAAATTTGATTGGCATATATATTGCTACTTTCTAATGTTTCTCTGTGAGATATATATATATATATATATATTGTCTAGATTTTTCCAAATATAAAATATATGTGTCCTATTATACACTCCCTAAATAATTCACTCATGCTCATGTATGTGGTTTTATAATCAAATTTTCATACGATTATTTTCAGAAATATTCATCCACCTGAAATACATATTTGTTTTCTAGTACTGAAAACTCACTTCACTCAATGGTGCAAAGAAATCCTTATATTTCTACTGTAACTGACCCAATTTAACATCAATGCAAGTAGATTCCAAAGGGGCATGATGTGTATTTTGACGTTCATTTTTATTTAACACTGGTACATTACTATTTCTTCAGTTTTTGTACATCATAGTATATACATTTCATCAACAAGTTCACAAATTTAAAGACATTTGAAACACATTCAATCACTTCCTGCTTCAGTACACATGTATTCCTCCTTGCTTTTGACTGGTTATTTATTGAGACTTCTTTCCAAACACATTATTTTCGATTTCCATAATCAATTTTGAAGCAAAACTCACACACACCTTATGATAAACCACAACCCTAATATTACCATTAGATGTATAACTGGTTGGAATGAATGTATGTATGTCAATATGACATTTCCTGTGTATTTTCAGATATCAATTTATTCCAATTTCTAAAGTTGGAATCAGTTATATTATATATTCACACATGGTACACCTATTTGTGCCCCCAATACTAATTTATATCTCTTCTAAATATTGCTCCCAGAAATGGTGCAAGAAAGACTCATGTCACCTGATCTACATATATATTCTGTCAACAAAATGCAAAGTCACACTTACAATTGTACCAAAGCCTAAATGGAATGTGAGTATGGATTATGAAAATCACCCATGTCCAGGTTGCCTAATGCTCTCAAATGTCAATCCTATTGGTGACTACATATTTGTTTCTTCCTAAGATTATGTATTCAACCTCAAGCCTGTTGAAAATGTCTAATCCTATCAATCACTTCATCATTTGCCTGATTTCCTAATGTCTCTAATGATATCTGCTTTCCTACATATTTTCCCCAGTTCATCATTGTGACTGACTCTTCACATGTGCTGACATTTACATTTTCTGTCTACCTGAAACCCTATTGCTAAAGAACTTTTTGTCCAAATCCTATACTCACTCTTTTTTTCTAATCCTACCAACTATCTTCCTAATCCTACCAACTATCCTTTTTTGACTGGATGTTCTCTTCGACATTCAATTATCCAAGGTACAAGGTCCTATGCCATAATGTATAGATTTATCTGAGACACATGTGCACAACATAATTCCGAGTGAAGTATCCCAATCAAGGATCCAATGCCCTTTTGGGCTTCAAATCTTACCTAGATTTGTGTTTTCATACATATATTTCACCTCTATATATACTTATAAATATTGCAGGTTCCCAATACCATTATTCATGCAGCAGAATGATTCCTAACCCAAATCAAACATGTTATTAACCCTAACCATACTTTGTTTCCTCAATCTAACTTTACAGAAAAGCAAGGACAGAGTTGGTCTTATATAGAAATGTAAGAGATCTTCCACCTGCTGAGAACCTCAAAGGTCCATGCAGAAGTGAACCCTGGGGAAGATATAGAAAGCTATGAAGGACCTGAGAGAGCAAAAGTCATCTTTCATGACAAAAAAAAAAAAAAAACAGGTCAGGATGAAGGGGTGTGTCTGAAGCAGTCTATCTCTTCTTAATGTAGAGAAGATGGACCAAACCAGGCCTGTGTGGAGAGCTGTTCACGGGTGCCTATGTTTGATATACCATTCTTACTTGTGAAAGTGTCACAGGAAGTAGGGGCAGCCTCCATCTATTGGGACACTTGGAAGCAACTGTTAGGACAAAGAGGTTGCCAAGGCAGTGACCTCATTCAGTTCCTGAAGGAAGTGACCTATATCATTTTCTTGGTGATGGAACTCTCTGAACTTGGGATCCAGGATGCCAGGCACCCAGAGGCATTCCCAGTCACAGTCCCAGTGGCCACACATGTTTGGATTTACCAAGGACAGAATCGGTCTTTCTTGGTAACTACTGATGTGAGGATGGCCAAATTCCAGGAGAGCTCTGAAGAGGGGTCTTTCCTGAGAAAGCAGGTAGTGTCTCACTACTGAACTGAAACCCACAGTGCCTCCAACTTCATCCATGAAAAATGGCTAGATAAATACAATAAAAATTTTTAAATTCCCTTAACCAGGTGGCACTGGAGAACCTTTGGATGTCTTTTTCCTGGTCATGAGTGTACAAGAGAATGCCATTATTGACGGTATTTCATGAAAATTGTGTAGAACAAAGATGCCAGTAAGTTGGACCCTGCTGAGTAGTGGGCCTTTTGCAGTGGTGGGCAGGTGTGTGATAATACAGCTGTGGTGTGGCCAGGAGGATTTTCCATTGCCTTCAAAATGGCTTGTGACTGATATGGTGCAGCCAGCAGACCCTTCTTGTTATATGGAGAGGTTTCCGGGCAAAGTTCAGAGTCAGATTTCTATGGTCAAAGGGGCAAGCTTTGTGAGATAGAAGCCTGGTTGTTGCATTCTCCTGCAGACCCTGACCCACCACAAGTGACAGAACTCCCTCTAATACTGGGTGCCAGTTGAACTCATTGTATTTCATGAAGCAAATACCAAACTACCAGTGCAGCAGCAAGAAACACCACGAAAAGTGGAGGATTACCAAATGGCTTCACAGTTCACACGGGGAGACACTTAGCACCAAGTGGCCACAGTTTACCTACAAATAGAATATTCAGCACTGCTGCCTCATGTTCATTAGAATACAAGAAACCATGTCCTCCAGGTCACGTAGATGCAGACGCAGCTTTTATGGTGTCACTAGAAAGGAAGCTAAATCTCCTTGCAACAACATATATTTCAAGTGCCCAAACTCAGAGGAAGTTTCTCAAGAAGTCTTTAGGCCGGCAGAGCTCCATGTTTTTGGAGTGTTTACCTGTTAGACCAGGACGCTAGAAAAGACCACTGACTCAAATTAAAATCAAATAAAATTAAGCTTATTATTTCCACCGGCCATGCTGCCTCTCCCTCCCAAAATGAAGGGAACAAGACAGCAACCCCAGCTTTCCTACAGCCCAGCTTTATAGCCCAGAAAGTTACACAAAAGGGGGGTTACAGATAACAGAACTCTGATAAACATCACACTAAAGGTAGTTTACAATTTTTTTGCTGTCCCTACATGAGAATTCATGAGGACCATTAGAGCCTCAGAGAGGGTTGTTGTCTTGCCAGAGAAGGCAAATATTTATGATGTGTCACTAAAGTTTCAGAGAGGGCTGCTATCTGGTCAGAGAGCCAGGCATGTGTGAGTTCAAGGCGCGGGCAGGCATTCCACGCAGGTTCAGAATTTGAAGTAATTAATGGTAAAGCCAAAATTATCTTTTCATGGCTTTGTGGCATGATGGCTCCCAATTTTAATAAAAGATCAGGTTGGGTCTTCAATTCCCCCCTTTTCTCTGTGTCCCTTTCAAATCTTTGAGAGATTATGGGAAGAGCACTGAGGAAATTTTAATCCCTCAGGTAAGAGTCTCCAAATTTTTAGAACTCACCCAAAACCGATCTCGCTGATTTTACCCTTCTTAATTACTTATATTGATAGTCTATTTATCTTTCTCTCCATTGTTGTAAGAAGAGTGGCATCACTAATTTTTTCTTCTTCTGTCCTGAGACAGGGTGACGTAAGTGGGCTCGGCATGAGGGACATGAGTTGCCTATTAGAAGTCAGTTGAGAGACATGAGTTGCCTTTTAGAAGTCAGTTCGGTTTGAAGTCAGGTTGGGGAAGAACAGGTTGTAAAGTCATCTGTGAATGGGTTCTTCTATGAGTGAAACAAAAACCATGAGTACTGGATAAATGTTGCAGCAGCTAGAACATGTCACTGTATAGACATTCCCTCACCAGTCTTTAATATCCCCAGTTATCAGGACTGTCAACTTAATATTTAACTTTAAGTGTTACAGTTGGCCCTCCCAATAAGACACAGTTTAATAATTTAATGTCATCTGATCTTGTAAAATCCTTTTACTAGTATGACCTCTGCGTCTAATAGAGAAACCTTTAATTCTGTTACTCAGGGCTGGATAATCGTACTAGCAAACACCAAGCCTACCTTTGTAGGTTAGGAATATCTGTAGGTCTTAAACTGAAAACTTCTGCCTGTGGCAGCTCTTCTTGATAGTCTCTTTTTATAAGTATTAGGCATTCCTGTGTGAGAATCCTTCTTTGTAGCCTACAGTCTTACTTGTTTTGGGAGGATAAGATAAAGTGCATGCCTTAAAATTTTATTATTATTATTATTATTATTATTATTATTATTATTATTATTATTATTATTATTTAATATGCCCAGGAGTGGCTGTATTTTGGTCTTAACTGTCTTTGCTAAGTGTTTAAGATGAAGCAGTCAAACTGACTTTTGTTTCCATCTATTGTTAACAGTCAGCTGACCTTTTATGGGAGTCAATTCTGGGGAAACTTGAGAAGAGATTCTCAGTTCTGCTAGTGCCATTTGCGCTAGGTGGGTCCAGGTCTTGCTTGACCATTTGGCTTCCCTCAGAAGCATCATGGATGTCTCCTTTCTATGTTGACTCTCCTCTTTGTAACAAATGCACTGATTGGCTTTCTGTTCTCCAGTGGTCTCATTAATCTCCCTGATCAGGAGGTTATGTGGCTCAGAGTTGCAAAGCTCTTTAGAGAAGTCCCCTGTTCCCTGGATTCAGACTGACTCAGAGGGCAAGAGCCAAATATTGGTTTTCTTGGCCCTTTTCATTTAACATTAATTTTAAATCCTAATCTTAAACATCCAGCAAATAAATTTTAACAGCCTTATATTAAGAGTACTGGGCTTTAATGTCTATAACTTTATAATTACCTTTTTATTAACTGGGATCTGTATTATTCTGTCTGTATTGTAGTTGATGACTTATTATCTTGAATAAACCCATGTTGTGTTCTTATAGCAACGCATTTGTAAAACACTAACAGGGAATCTTTAGATCACTTATAAGAAAATTTCAAACTAAAATTAACAAAAGTAAAAATACTTAGTTCGTGTAATATCTTCCCTGAATTTTTTGGCTGAGTTATACATTATATCCCCTGTTTGAGATCCTAGGAATATTGACAATAAAAAAAAAACTTTTTAACATAACTTTAAAGAAATATTATCTGACCTACATGTTTCATAGTCATTCTCACATGTAGTAATTTGGGACACACAGCCTTATCTCAGGTAAGGCAGGGCTCTTTATAAATCTTAAGTATTTTAATTCTAAAGCTGATCTTTATTTTTAAATATCTTTTGACAAAGTTTACATAAATTGTTTGAGGTCACATGAACATTAGCTAACACCATATGATATCACATTTAAAACATGAATTAAAGAAATGCTGAAAGTTTTTAACCTTTACAAAGATTAGGCTCTAATTAACTTAAAAATACATTTAAATTGTTCCCCAATGTAAAAAGTAACATAAAAATTTACATATCTTATTGATAACAGGTAAATAAATCCACAATATATTTTTTACCACACAACTTCAGAGCACCAGCTTGATATAATGCTCTTTTAAGGTTTCTACCTTACAGACTTGCATACCTGTAAGATATGAAAACATTAATAGCATAACAATTACATTTATGTTTCTACATTAATCAAGTTTGGCTTTTAAAGAAATGGCAGTACAGTGCTCTAAAATAACAGTTCTTATTTAATCAGTTGTTTAATTTTTATGGTTGCTTGCTCTAGAAAACATAAATCTTAATAAACTCAATGTTATGGGTAAACTTATGTTTTAAGAAATTTTTGCCTCATTAACACATGACTGATTTTTACAATCTTATACAGAGTTTACTAAAAAAAATACAGATCTTAGTAAATCAATCAGATATCTAACTAAAGTACTCATGAATGAGTAATCCCATATCAAATTTACTTTACTTATTTATCAAAAAGTTAGAGAAACGTATTGAACAGTGTAAACCATTTTTATGTTGAAGGAAAGGTACTAGAGCCAAGGCATATTAGACATTTTGTAGATGTTAATATTTTGTTAGATGTTTGACCACCTAGAAAACTTTGTAAGCTTAAATTTAAAGACATTTGTTTTTATCTCTTTATCCAATTTAAATTGAAACATTTAAATCATGTGAATTAAAGATCTTTGGATCCACTTTTTAAAATTTGTTTTATGAGCGCTTTATTTTATGAGCACTCCTTATATATGTTAATTTATGTATCATATATATGATATATGGACATATGTATATATAGACATACAACACATAACAAAATTGTGCACACATAATAATAGTAAAGGCCTCGTAGCATTTCGCAGGTGAAATCTTTATTGCAATGTTTCAAGAAGTCCACAGTTGGTCAAAGATAGAACTGATCAGAAAAACATTAACCTAGGTCTGTATGCTCAAAATCATGAGGTCAAAAAACATAAAGTATCTCAGAAAAAAATAAGAGTCCTAGAAAAAATGACTTGCCAGTAATTAGAAAATACCATACAATTTACCTTTTTTTCCCTTAGATCTCAAATCAGTCTCCTACAAAGCTTGCAGGCTTCTTTCATTTGCATTTCAACATAAGTCATGGCTGAGGTCTGGAAGGAGCAGGAAAAAAACTGCTATTCTGAACAGACATCTCAGGACTAAGGCATTTTAACCATAATTTTCAGGTTCGGATGTTGAAAATTATGATACAAGTTTAAGATACAATTCACAAAATTTTATATCTTTACATCTTGTTTGGTCAACAGACACCATACTATGATTTACTATCCATGTCCAAATTAATGCACTGGTACACACAGTGACATTTTCCCAGGCTACCCAATTCAAAATTGGTGAAAAAAAAAGACTGTATGATTGGGAAGTTTCTTGCCAACTTGGAAGTAGAGTTCTTCAGTTATCCATTGTAAGTATTTAAGTTCTCTGGCATGAATTATCTGAAATCATAAACTAAACAATTACCTAAACCCGACTTTTAACTGCAAGATTGTGCAATGCTTCAAAAACCCATTCAGATACCAGATTGTTAAAATAAAACATCATCATTTAGACACACATTCAGCTAAGATCATTCCCAAAAAACAATTTATAATATCAACACATTATTGCACATGCCTAAAAGGGCCAGAAAGAAAGACACAATACAGACCAAAAGGAGGTCCAGACTATGGCTGTCAGAGAGAACCCTTTAAACCAGAGCAGATAAGAGAAAAATCTCATACACCAGTGGGACCATAGCTGTCCCCACAAGGGGACCAGATGTTTTCACAGAGGGGCAACCTGAAATGTAAAATAAAGTGTCTCCATGGTGATTTTACTGCATTTAGTGTCACCTTTTTCTTTTTCTCTTTTTTTAACAAGACAGAGGTGGCATAATCCTTACAGTGCAGGGAAGGAAGGAGGTAATTCCCTGAATCAACAGGGCTTTGGCAGCTGCTGGGAGTCCCTCAGTTTCTCCTTTTACATACAGGATTAGCTCCTCTGATTCAGTTCCACACCAAGCATGCTCTATCTCCTAACATTTCAGTAGATAGGTCTCACAAAGTTCCGGGGCGGAGGGGGGGTACAAGATTTGTAACTTAAAGTTTGGTTCCTGACCTTGAAGCCAATTAATACCAATTTAATAATGAGGACTGGGTTTTGAGAAAAAGAAAAAAGGAGGTTTATTGCTTGGCTAACAAAGGAGAAACACAGGGGACTCTGCCAAAGTTGTGACTCTCTTTATCTGGAGGGACAAGGGGTTTTAAAAGAGTTTCACTTGTTAACCTGGGAGATACTCTGTTCTTAGGTCCCCAGCAGGCATTTCCCTCTGCAATGGGTGTGCTCCAGGCAGCCAGCTAGGGGCTTCTATCATCCTGCTTCGCAAAGGGGGATAAAGTTCATTGCAGTTCCTTAAAACACAGTCCAAAGGGGTGTCAGGCTTACTCTCTTTATTTCTGATTTTCATGTCCAATATACTTAAGTTTTTACCACCAAAATCACACAACAAAACGAACAAAAACAAACAAACAAACAAACAAAAAATAGAACACAGAACACAAATAAACAGAAACCCGGTGGCTAAACACAGAAACAGGGGAACAGTGCAACATCTTGCTAAAGCTCCAGGGTAGAAGCGCGTGCGTGCTCATCGCCACCTCTCTACAGTTCCAGAGGAATTCCCTACAGAACAGAACAGAGGACAGAATGATTCTCGTTACTGTTCTGCACAGAAGTATATGTGAGCCTCCCCGTGCCACATCTCTGTCATCAGAAGAGATCTCCCTTAACTGGATATCAGATGTTATAAAGGAGCCACTTACCTATGGAGGCCTCCTCCATCAGGTGCTTGCTAATAGTTTTAGTGCAGAGGTTCACTGTAGTGCTCCCTGGACTAAAGGCTCTTTTCCAAATATAAAGAAGATGGACCAAATCAGGCCTTCGTGGAGAGCGGTTCCTTGGTGCCTATGGTTGATATACCATTCTAATTTGTGAAAGTGCCACAGAAAATAGGGTAAGCCTCCTTCTCATGGTACGCTTGAAAGCAACTGTTTGGATAAAGTGGTTGCCAAGGCAGAGACCTAATTCAGTTCCTGAAGGATGAGACCTCACCTCCATCCCTTGGTAATGGAACTCTCTGAACTTGGGATCCAGGAAGCCAGGCACACAGAGTCAGTCTCAGTCCCAGTCCCAGTGTCTCACTTGCTTCAATTTAGCAAGGACAGAGTCAGTCTTTCTTGGTACCTACTGATGTGAGGATGGCCAAATGCCAGGAGTTCTCTGAAGAGGGGCCTTTCCTGAAAAAGCAGGTAGTGGCTCACAGCTGGCTCCTGAACACTTCACAAAGTTGGACAAGGAGACCAGATCTGAGACAGGACACGCCATATTGGGGGAACATAGTATGGCCCAGCAGTCAGAGGATACTCTGGAGAGTGAGAGACCTACTTGGGGAAGGAGGTGCCTTTGTGGGTGTAGATGTGTGTTTGTGGTTTTGTCTCATGTTCTGAGAATAGGCAGGAAAGTCGGTTTGTTTGGTTTGGAGTGAACTGTTTCTAGTAAGTTGTTTCACAAGGCGAGTGTTTCTATGTCTGTGTATCCCACAGTGTCCGTGCTTGTAGACATTAGAAAAGAGAATGCATCAATGGATGTTTCCTGTCAAGTAGAAAGCTTCCCAGCATTCATCCTGCCCAATTTATGAATGCACTAGGGCTTGCCTTATCGATGGGCAACACCTGCTATTTTCCTAAGTTCATGTTTTCTTCCTGAAATCTAGCCACTCTCCAGAATAGGTTCATGCATTTGCATCCAGGATATGTACCACCTCCAACCACTGTGACATGGACATGTACTGGATAGCTGAAGAGAATGGCAAGCATCTCAGAAAAGTCAGATATCAGTGTGACCCGGAAAGTCTCAGTAGAGAAACCCTGCAAAGGGCCTTTTGATTACCTATTGTTCTGTTGCCCTGAATGTCAGGAAGTTCTTTGCCTCAGGCCACGCTTTTGTGAAGCCTGAAGAAAACAGTTTTCAAATGGAAATGAATGGGCATCACCTGTGGCTCTTTGCTTAAGTGCGTTGTAAAGGGATGTGTCTGAATCAGCCTCTTGGCCCTGTGTGAGCCTGTGGCTTAGATTATCAGCACCTGATGGGTCTAAAGAAAGATCCCATGTGTGGATCCATAATCAAAATGGCCAAAAAATCAGTCATTGTTGATGAAGTCTCTCGCATTCCTCTGTAAGGTTCCTGACCTCCATCAAGTGAGAAAAGGGATCCATTGGGTCAATTGAGTTCTTCAAAGCCCTGCAGATGCTAGCCCATAGGTTCTTGGGTTTTCTTATGAATCCAATTCAAATAAAGACTCTAAACCCCACAGACAGTAGGCCTCAAATTGAAGAACAGAGCTGTATTAATGGCAGGCATATTTGATCACTCCTGGTTCACAGGAAGGGTGTCCAGGCCACTCTGACTTTTGGCAAATGAGGGGAAAGGGAGATTATTTGGGACACTGTCTTGTGCTGCGCCTCTCATGGAATCCTCCTGCCAGAAGTTATGATGAGTGTCTATTTGGAAGAAGATGAGTGCCATTTCGGAGTGTTTTGGTTTTAATTGTGGGCATTTGTGTGGCGGTTGGTAGAGATAATTGGGTCCACCTTGTCTTGAATTTTGGTGTGATTCCCCTTAGAGACTGTGTTTTGGAACTGACCTCTGAGAAGGTACAAGGTCCTGTGTCATTGTATATCCATAATTCTAGGACATCTCCACGGAATGTAATTCAAAGCTAAGTATACCAATCAAGGACCAAATGAACTTCTGGGCTTCAAATCTTACCTAGATTTCTGTTTTCATACTTATATTGAAAGGTTAATAAAATAGGTACTTGTCACGTCCTGTTTTTCTGTATGCTTAATAAAACACTGTTGAAATCTTGAGAACTGTTTGCTCTTCTTGTTCCCAGAATGTGCTGCCCCCAACCGCCAAACTGCAGAATGTACTCCATCAACCATTTGCACGCAAACCGCCCACTCGCCCTTAACCATCAATAAACTTCCCTCCCTGCCCTCTCCAAGGAAAATATATAAGCACTTCTTAAGCTGTTCTCAGGGCTCTCTGCTCTATTCAACTGATCTCTGAGCCCTTGCATGCCGGACTCCCAATAAACCCTTTGAGGTTGCATTAGACAGTCTCTTGGTGGTCTCTTCCAGCGACGCTCACCCGACCTTTACTTCTGGTGGCCCCAGCGAGATCCGGCAGCTGCAGATGAAAGACCCCCAATGGGCTCCTCTGGGGGTAAATAAGGCCCCTCTTTCTGGTTTCAGGATTCAGGTTAGGGTTTGACAAAATGGCTATTGGTAAAGAGCGTGAGCTCTCTCCCACGGTGGCTGACACACATGTCACAGAGCCACAGGCCATGTTCCTGTGGGATGGACTCGGGAAATCGAAGAACCATAGTCTCCTCGACTCAGTGATATTTTCTTTCAGATTTGGAATTGGCAGCCCATCAGGATTTGCCCGCTACTCAGTCCTGGTCTCAGTATTGGACGTCCATTGTCTGTCTTTATTGTCTTGTCTTGTCTGTGTCGTGTGTCTTTGCTTTCACTGTCTGTGTATATTTCATTATGGGACAGAGCACTTCAATGCCTCTGTCCCTGACCCTTAATCACTGGACCAAAGTCTGCTTAAGGGCTCAGATTCTTTCTTTTTCATTAAAACACCAGACCTGGCAGATTCTGTGTCTCAGAATAACCCACCTTTGTAGTCGGATGGCCCCTAGAAAGATGTTTCTACTTCGCACTAATTTGAAAAGTCTGAGATATTGTCTTTCAGCCGGGGCCACATAGCCATCCAGATCAATAGCCATATATCTTAACTTGTCAGGACCTCTGCAAATCTCCTCCTCCATGGGTGAAGCCTTTCCTTGT
Organism: Callospermophilus lateralis; assembly: GCF_048772815.1. Classification (NCBI taxonomy): domain Eukaryota; kingdom Metazoa; phylum Chordata; class Mammalia; order Rodentia; family Sciuridae; genus Callospermophilus; species Callospermophilus lateralis. The sequence continues at coordinate 85,879 of NW_027514568.1, read as the reverse complement.
CCCTGCACCCACTCCTACTCCTTCCCCTACGATTCTATCTCTCAAACTCTCTGCTCCTCAACCTCCACCCTCTGTTCTCCCTGAGTCTCAAGACTCTACTCGTCCTTATCCTCTGCCCTTGTCCCCCAACCCCCAAAACCATGTAAGTAATTCCCCTGCTGCTTACTCAGCCTCTCCACCATTCGAGGAAGCCAGGATGGCCCAGCACCCTCCAGATGACTGTCGAATGGCACACACAGCCACTCCTTCCCTAGAGGAAGCTGGCCTGGCTAAAAAAACTCAGAGAACTCGCCAACGTTTTCACACCTGCCTACTTGGGATGACTGCCAACAACTCCTAGGGACTCTCTTCACGACAGAGGAATGAGAAGAAAAACCTCCTGGAAGCTAGAAAAAAATATCCTCGGACTTGATGGGCGACCAACACAACTTCCCAACATAATCAAAGCCGGCTTCCCCTTAAACCAACCCAACTGAGACCCCAACACCTTTGAAGATAGGGAGCATATGTCCAATTATTGCCAGGCTCTAATAGCGGGTATCCAAGGGGCCGCTAGGTGACCAACTAATTTGGCCATGGTAAGAGAAATTATTAAAAGGCCTGATGAATCTACCTCTATGTTTCTAGAGAGAATTATGGAGGCATATAAGAGATATACTCCTTTCGATCCTCAGGCAGCAGATCAAAAGGCATCTGTCATGATGGCCTTAATTGGGGAAGCTGCCATGGATATTAAAAAAAAAAAGTTAAAAGAGAGATTTAGTCAGAGAAGCCAAAAAAATATACTATAAAAGAGAAACAGGGAAAAAGAAAGGGAGCAAAGGGATGATGAGAGAAGCAAAAGAAAGACTAAGGCATTGACTTAGATCCTGGTCACAACAAGAAAGAGGCCAGAAATTAAGACATAAGGTGACAGGAAGGGATACCTGGGCCCGTGCCAGAGGCCACCCCTGGCCTCAGATCAATGTGCCTACCGTAAAAAAAAAGGACACTGGGCCAAAGAGTGCCCTATAAAGAGACAGACACACCAGCCAGCCATTCTGACTCTGGAGGATGACTAAGAAAGTTGGGGCTCAGATTTCTTCCCCTAGCTCAGGGTAACTTTTGAAGAGTAGGGGACCGCAGTAAACTTTGAAATGAATACAGGAGCAGTATACTCAGCCCTTAGGGCCCCATTGGGCCGTCTATCAAATAAAAGGTCTGTAGTTCAAAGGGCTAATGGCAGTAAATATCGGGCTTAGACTACTAAGAGGACCATGGACCTGGGGAAAGGAAAAATCCATCACTCCTTCCTAGTAATCCCAGAATGCCCGCACCCATTGATGGGCAGAGATCTGCTCACCAAGCTCTGGGCCAAAATAACTTTTAACCCTGAAAGCCCCCAAAAGAAATTTCTAAATCCTTCAGTAAAAACTCCTATAGTCACGGCTGTAACTATATTAGTAGAAGATAAACATCCACTCTTCACACCCCCCAAGACTGATCAAACAGGCAAGCTACCGCAGAAATGAATAACAGATAACCCAGATGCCTGGGCAAAAACTGCTGTGTTAGGCCTGGCCGTGAAACAACCTCCAATAACAGTGGAGTTAAAAACCTCAGCCTCCCCAATCAATGTCAAATAATATCTTCTAAGCATAAAAAGCTAAAGATGGGATAAGGCCCTATATTCATAAATATCTGGCCTTAGGGGTCCTAAGGCCCTGTCAATTGGCCTGGAACACTCCCCTGTTATTAGAAGAAAAAGCCAGGAACCGGGGACTATCAACCTGTTAAAGACCAAAGAGAGATCAACAACAGAGTGCAGGACATTCACCCCACAGTACCTAATCTATTCCAACTGCTTAGCACTCTGAACCCTGAGCAGAAATGGTATACTGTTCTGGACTTAAAACAAGCTTTCTTTTGCTTGCCTCTGCATAAAGATAGTCAGTTGCTGTTTGCTTTTGGGTGGGTAGACCCAGAAACCGGAAAGTCTAGTCAACTAACTTGGACTAGACTCCCAGAGGGGTTCAAAAACTCCCCCACTCTCTTTGATGAAGCCCTCCACAGAGATCTCAACAATTTCAGAACTACACACCCCGAAGTCACCCAGCTTCAATACGTGGATCACCTGCTACTGGCATCCAACACCAAGGAAAACTGAACTGGGACCCAAGCACTATTATCGGAGCTTGCTCAACTCGGGTATAGAGCTTCTGCCAAAATTGCCCAATTTGCCAGCAAGAAGTAACCTTCCATGACTATTTCCTCAGGGGCGGTAAACGATGGCTCACTGAGCCCAGAAAACAAACCGTTGAGCAGATACCAACCCCATCTTACAGCAGACAACTAAGAGAGTTTCTTGGGATTGCTGGGTTTTGCAGGTTATGGATAAATGGGTTCGCGTCCTTAGCTGCTCCTTTATACCCGCTGTTAAAGGGAGATGCCCAATTCCAATGGACCCCTGAGTAACAGGAAGTTTTAGATAACATCTAAGGACACTGACACTGAACGCCTCAACTTTACTGAGCTCAGCCTGCAATTACAGAAAGCCCTACACTAAGTTAAAAATGTATGTCAACTCACTCACCTTGGTTCAAAGAAACTGCAGGCACTCCTGTAGGATTAAGAACAGAGTTTTCCACTAACCAACACACAGCGAAAGAAAAAAACTGAACCGGTAACAAAAGCCTGTTGGGTCAGTCAATTGTTTAATGCTTACCCTTCCAAGTTTCTTAGAGGAAAGCACCTATGAGGAACCAGACCAGGAAAATTCTGGGAGGTGGACATTACTGAAATTAAGCCAGCAAGGTATGGACTTAAATATCTCCTAGTCTTTGTCGATACATTTTCAGGATGGATTGAAGCCTTACACACACACACACACACACACACAGGAAAAAAAAAAAAAAAAACAACGGCCCAAATGGTTCTCAAGAAGATCCTGGAAGATATTTTTCCAAGATATGGTCTGTTTAAGGTAATAGGGTCTGATAATGGACTTGTGTTCATGGCCCAGGTAAGTCACGTGTGGATTAATTGTAAGTTACATTATGCTTATATACCCCAGAGCTCAGGAGAGGTAGAAAAAATAAATAGAACCATTAAAGAGACCTTAACAAAATTAAGCTTAGAGACTGGCATAAAAGATTGGACTATGCTCCTGCCTTATGCACTGTTTCATGCGAGAAATACTCCCTCAGTTTCTCTGTGTAACCTCACCCCCTATGAAATTCTCTATGATGCCCATCATCCAGTAAGGGACCTAATCCCCAACTCTAAGGCCTAACAATCCCTTCCACACCCCTTGCTTGACAGACTTAAAGCCATTGAAAGAACTCAGTGATAACTGTGGAAACAGCTGGCCACTGCCTACCAACCTGGGGACGAGGGGATTCCACATCAATATCAAGTAAGAGACTTCGTCTACATAAGACAACATCAGGTGTCATTCCTAGAAACCCCGCTGGAAAGGAACATACCAGGTGCTACTTATAACACCTACAGCGGTAAAAGTAGACAGAATCACTTTTTGGATCCATGCCTCTCATCTAAAGCCTTCGCTGTGTCCAGACTCTGGTTGGAAACTGGAAAAGACTGGTAACCATTTCAAATTTCGTATTCGCTATGTGGACAAGACTGTAGACTCTCAACTTGGCCACCAGTACTCCTAACCCTCATCAGCCTGTTCAGCAGTGAAGGCTGATCTCAAATCCTACTAGACAAGAAGTATGGTATATCTCGCATACAGCCCCCTTAGGGACCTGGTGGCTATCTCTCCACCCAGACATTTTTCAGCTTGGTATACGTCTTTCCTATTGAGATAACCCTGATGAAGAGGATCCCACTAAAGTTTCATTAAATCCCTTCCGTTCCATAGATAATTGAAACAAACATTATGGATGCACAGAAACGCGAGCCAGATTCAGGTTGGCTAGCCTAGATTATGATGTATGCCCGGCGGACTATCAAAGCCACAAACAGCCATGGCTGTGTGGGGGAAAAGCCAACTTCTTGTGTAACTCATGGGGATGTGAGCATACCGGGGCTGCCTGGTGGAACCCAAACTCCTCATCACATTCAGTACACAGCATTGGCCATATTACCAATTACACAACCAAAAGCTATGGCCCCCAGAGGGTTCTCTAGATCCTCAAATTCTGCGTGACATTTTTAACTTCGGCAAGTGCTCAAAAGGGGAAAATTCCCCTATGTGGAATCCTTTTCCCTCCTTCACTCACATCCTGTACTATGCTTCTCCAATAGTTCCTCACCCTCAGTCTTCTGCTCTAGAGTCTCTGCTGTCACTCCCACCTCAGCAACGTGATTTCTCACCTCCAATTACTAGATCAAAAACCCAAACCTCTGCCAGTTCTCAGACCATTGCCCCCTTGCTGAGGTAGCAGGTACCGAGGTACCCCTCCACTCACTCACTCCTCTCTTTTTCTGTCTGTGCGTGCACTAGGTCCCACCAAGTCCTCTAAGAAGCTAAACCAAAGCTCAAACCAGCTGAGAAGAGCCCTCAGACCCCTATCCAAGATGTAATAAAAATGGCCTTTAAAGTTGCTTTGTCATCACTGAAAACAGGTTTCTAAAAATTTAAAGTCCCTCAGGGGTTTTTGGAATACTCACTCCCATCTTCACCTCTGCTCTACCTGTTCTACTGCTCAAGTTTTGTTCTAGGAAAATCCCAAACCCCTTTTCCATTATTCTTTTACATCTCATCTTCCTCATTCTCAGATCCACGGAGCTGCTCTCAGCCTCGCCTTCCCAGTCTTCCCCCTCTGTACCAGGTCCATAGATATGTCTTAAATAACCTTCTCCAGAAGTCTTCACCGAGGCTTACATTAGGTCTTTCAGCAAAAGAGTCCCTCTGAAAGAGTTCAATGTAGATAAACTTCCACTTTTCGTGTTGCCCTGTTCTACTTGGCCACTGGCTGGAAAAATCACCACCCCTAAGCTTGACACCGCCTTACTAGGTTTTCACAAAATATGTGAACAAAGCCTCTGGCCTTGAGCTGGGGCTTCACAGAGATGACTACATTTCTAAGATAAAAAAGTTACCAACTGGGCTTCATGGTGACAGCTGGCAGGGAGAAAAAAAAGAGACAAAAAAGCTCTCCCTTTCCAAGGTGTCCTTGAAAAGTTAACTTGCCCAGAACAGAGGAACAAAAACAGAAACAAAAACTGATTTTTGTGAATTTCTACAGACTGTGAACTTCTGATCCACTTCCCTTACATATTGGGTACAAATTCTAAAACTACCGAAACTTGGGGTTCAGGGGATTAATTGATTACAACAGAAGCAATGCCCTCTAAATCCGGATGCAACCAAATAAGGCTGTTTTCCTGTGTTTGGTGCTATCTTAGGTCCCTTTCCTTGTCCATCCCTACAACAGTATAATTCTATACGCTTTAACATTATTTATGTTTTCATAAAATGGTCAATATATGTGATTAATTATGTAATGATGCAGATGTTTTCCAGAGTTCTCTATCATGACGTAGGTTCATTTAAAGATCAAATAGGGGGGCATACAACCCGGTTCCAGCGGGAACCTGTATCCCTCACTTTAGCCATCCTATTAGAAATAATAGTTGCTTAACTGGTGGGCTAGTCCATGAGACACAACAAAGACACAATTAGAAGCAGAAATAGGCCAAACCTTAAAGACATTAAAAACCGACATCACAGCTTTACAGGAATTTTAACCTCTCTCTTTCTGAAGTTGTTTTACAAAGCAGGCGAGTATTGGACCTCCTCTTCATGAGAGAAAGGTGCCTTTTTGCTTGCATTGAGGGAAGAATGTTGTTTTTGTGCCGACAATACTGGAGTTGTAAAAGAATCTATGAATAAATTAAGAAAACGACTTGAAGAGCGTCAAAGAGAGACAGAGGCCCCAAAAGGGAGGTTTGAGTCTTGGTTCACATAGTGACCTGATTAACTGCGCTTTTATCTGCCATGGCCGGTCCATTAAAATTCCTCATATTATTGCTAACTGTAGGACCCTGTTTGCTCAACCGTGTAGTTTTCTTTCTAAACCAAATCGAACCTGTTATTAATCCTAACCATACACTGTTCTCTCAATCTAATTTTACAGAAGAGCAGGGACAGAATTGGTATTAAAATACAGGAAAATAGAGGATCTTCCACCTGCTGAAAACCTCAAAGGTCCACGTAGAAATGATCCCTGGAGAAGATGTAGGCAAGTATGAAGGACCTGAGAGAGCAAAAGTCTTCCATGGCAAACAACCTGCTCAGGATGAAGGGATGTGTCTGAATCAGCCACTCTCTTCTTAATGTAGAGAAGATGGACCAAAGCAGGCATGTGTTGAGAGCTGCTCCTGCATGCCTATGGTTGACATACCTCTCTGACCTGTGAAAGTGTCACAGGAAGTAGGAGCAGCCTCCCTCTCATGGGAACCTTGGAAGCAACTGTTAGGACAAAGTTGTTGCCAAGGCAGTGACCTCATTCAGTTCCAAAATTAAGTGACTTCACCTAACTTCCTTGGTGATGGAACTCTCTGAACTTGGAATCCAGGAAGCCAGGCACCCAGAGCCAGTCCCAGTCCCAGTCCCAGTGGTCAAACTTATTTTGATTTACCAAGGACAGACTCAGTCTTTCTTGGGACCTACTGATGTAAGGATGGCCAAATGCAAGGAAAGCTATGAAGAGGGGCCTTTCCTGAGAAAGCACGCTGTGGCTCACCGCTGGCTCCTGACAACTTCACAGAGTTGGCCAAAAGACCAGATTTGAGACAGAACAGGCTATTTCCAGGGAACATAATAAGGCCCACCAGACAGAGGACACTCCGGATAGTCACAGACCTACTTGGGGGAAGGAGGTGCCTTTGTGGTGTGGGTGTGGGTTTGTGGTTTTGTCTCATGTTCTGAGAATAGGTATGAAAGGCGGTTTGTTTTGTTTGGAGTGAACTGTTTCTAGTAAGTCGTTTGACAAGGCAAGAATTTCTATGTCTGTGTATCCCACTGTGTCCGTGGTTGTAGACATTAGAAAACAGAATGCATCAATTAATATGTCCTGTCTAGTAGAAAGCTTCACAGCATTCATCCTGCCCTATTTATGAATGGACTGCAGCTTGCCTTATTGATGTGCAACACCTGCTATCTTCCTTAGTTTCTGTTTTATTCCTGAATTCTGGCCACTCTCCAGAATAGGTTCATGGTTTTCTGTTTAAGATATGTACAACCTCGAAGCTCTGTGACATGACCATGTCCTGTATAGCTGAAGGGAATGGTGAGCATCTCAGAAAACTCAGATATCAGTGTGACCAGGAAAGTCTTAGTGGAGAAACCCTGCTTGGGGCCTTTTGTTTACCTACTCTTCTGTTGCCCTGAATGTCAGGAAGGTATTTTCCTCAGTCCACCACTTTGTGAAGCCTGAAGAAAACAGTTTTCAAATGGAAATGAATGGGCATTACCTGTGGCTCTTTGCTTAATTGCTTTGGAAAGGATGTGTCTGAATCAGCTTACTTACCCTGTGTGAGGCTGTGGCTTAGATTCTCAGGTCCTGATGGATCTAAAGAAAGATCCCATGTGTACATCCAAAACCAAAATGGCCAAAAGAGCAGTCCTTGTGGATGAAGTCTCTCGCCTTCCTCTGTAACTTTCCTGACCTCCATCAAGTCAGATTAGGGATCCTTTGGGTCAAATGAGTTCTTCAAAGCCTTGCAGAGTCTAGCCCATAGTTGCTTGGGTTTTCTCAAGACTCCAATTCACATAAAGAATCCAAACCCCACAGTCATTTGGCCTCAAATTGAAGAAGCGGAGCAGTATTAACGGGAGGCCTATTTAATCTATTCTGGTTCAAAAGAAGGGTGTCCAGGCCACCCTGAATTTAGGCAAATTAGGTGCAAAAGAACTTATTTTGGACACGGTCTTGGGCTATGCCCCTCATGGAAAACTCCAGCCATAGTGGAGTTTATTGTGAGTGTCTATATGAAAGAAGATGGGCGCCACGTTGGAGTGTTTTGGTTTAAATTGTGGTCATTTGGGTGGCGGTTGGAAGAGATGACTTGGTCCACATGTTCTTGAACTCTGGTGTGATTCCCTTAGAGTCTGAGTTCTTCAACTGACCTCAGAGAAGTATTGCCATGAATAGTGTTGAAATTTTTGGAAGCCAGGCATGAGCATCGCCCTTGGAAACTGAGTTCTAGGCCCAGGGTGGCTTTCCACAGAGCACTGAGCCTCTCAGCCAGGATACCACAAATTTTATTCTGAAAAACTTGACACCCATAGTTGAGAGTCAAAACTCATATGGACCTCACATTGTAGACCTAAATGGGCATAGCATCATATGATCTTCTGGCCACTCTTTGGGAAGCCTTACCTGTGAGTGTTCTCCAGAGATTTCATTGAAATGAGCTTCCTAAACATTTAATAGTTCCTGAAAAAATTGAAACTCACAGTGCCTCCAACTTCATCCTTAAAAAATGGCTAGATAAATACCATGAAATTTTTGAATTTCCCATCACCAGGTGGCACTGGAAAACCTTTTGATGTCCTGTTGCTGATCATGAATATACCAGACAGTGCCTTGATTGACTGGGTTTCATGTAAATGGTGTAGAACAGAGATGCCAGTAAGTTGGACTTTGTTGAGTAGTAGGTTAGAGCAGTGGTGGGCAGGTATGTGATAAACATCTGTGGTGGGGCCATGTGAATCTTCCATTGGCTTCCAAATGGCTTGTGACTGACATGGTGCAGCCAGCAGAACCTTCCATGTAAAGGCAAGTTGTTATATGGAGAGGTTTCAGGACATTGTTCAGAATCAGGTTGCTATGGTCAAGGGGGCAAGATATGTGGGATAGGATCCTGGTTCTTGTATCCTCCTGCAAAACCTGACCCACCATACATGACAGAACTTCCTCTTGCATTGTGACCCAGTTGAACTCCTTGTATTTTGTGAAGCAAATACCAAACTCTCAGTGCAGCAGGAAGAAACACCACGAAAATGGAAGATGACCATATGCCTTCACAGTGCACACCGGCACACATTTAGCCCCCAGTGGCCACAGTTTATCTAAAAAGAGAATTCAGCACTGCTGCCTCATGTACATTGGGAAATAAGAAACCATGTCCTCCAGGTCTCATAGATGCAGACCAAGCTTTTATGGTCTCCCTAGAAAGGAAGCTAAAGCTCTTGACAACAACATATTTTTCAAGTGCCCAACCTCACAGGCAGTTTCTCAAGAAGTCTCTAGGCCAGCAGACCTCCATGTTTGTGGAGTTTTTACCCTGTCCCATACTTTTGGAAACTACTCTACCACTTCCAAGGTTGTGAGCTCCTGAGCATATTGCATTCCACAAATTTATTCACAGATTTTCTAAATCTTCTCCTCTAATTGTGTCTTACTTGGGGTGAAGGGATTGTCAAGGCATTGTTCTGGTTGAGAGTGGGAATAATTTTGTGTAGCACATATTTACATACACATTGGATTCATTGTTCAATTTTCCATTCGAAATACTGAATCCTTGAAACTAACAAATACCCTACTAGACTCTGACTATTAATTCTAATATGATGGAGAAAAATAACCGAAACAGAATAGAAATACTAGCACTTCAGAAGAGGCATGGTGTATAGTTGGTCTTGCCTTTTGTATGATATAGAGTAGGAGTTATAAATCTTGTCAATTTTTTGTTGAAATAGTTCTGCATGTGTTTTTAAAGTTAACACATCTGTGAATTCCTGTCTCCATTTTTCTGTAGCCTATTCAGCACATGTATTTTTATACGCACATATAGAATCCTACCTGGTATCACACGTATATTCTTGAGAGGTGGCTAACTTGGCAGATACAAAGTGTGAGAAGAGATCACTTCTCATTAATACGTTTGGAACTGAAAATTCAGACTATGAGTGAGCTTCTTAGTTCAAGAACATTATACATAAATCCATGTTCAGTAAAATTAATATTTTTGGATCTGTGGATGATATATATTTCACAATGAATTTTAATTGGCATATATATAGCTACTTTTCAATGTCTCTGTGTGTGTTTTGTGTGTGTGTGTGTGTGTGTGTGTGTGTGTGTGTATATATATATATATATATATATATATATATACTCTCTAGATTTTTCAAAATATAAAATATATGTGTCCTATTATACACTCCCTAAATTCATTCTTGTTCATGTATGTGGTTTTATATTAAACTTTTCATAAGATTATTTTAAAAATATTCATCCACCTGAAATACATATTTGTTTTCTAGTACTAAAAAGTTACTTCAGTGAATGGTGCAAACAAATCCTTTTATTTTTACAGTAGCTGACCCACTTTAACATCAATGCAAGTAGATTCCTATGGGACATGATGTGTATTTTGACGTTCATTTTTATTAAACACTGGTACATTACTATTTCTGCAGTTTTTGTACATCATAGAATATACATTTCATCCACAAGTTCACAAATTTAAAGAAATTTGTAACACATTCAATCACTTCCTGCTTCAGAACATATGTATTCCTCCTTGTTTTTGACTGGTCATTTCATGAGACTTCTTTCCAAACACATTATTTTCAATTTCCATAATCAATTTTGAAGCAAAATTCACACACTCTTTATGATAAACCACAACCGTAATATTACCATTAGATGTATTACTGGTTGGAATGAATGTATATATATCAATATATGATTCCTGTGTATTTTCAGATATCAATTCAATCCATTATTTAAAGTTGGAACAAGTTATATTATTTATTCGCAGTATGGTCTATTCATGCATTATCTCTATATTCATACATACATGGTACACCTATATGTACCTCCAATACTAATTTATACCCCTTCAAAATATTGCTCCAAGAAATGGTGCAAGAAAGACTCATGTCACCTGATCTACATATACGTTTTATCACAGTAATATTCTGGCCACAAAATGCAAAGTCACACTTACGATTGTACCAAAGCCTAAATGGAATGTGAGTATGGGTTATGAAAATCACCCATGTCCACGTTGCCTAATGCTCTCAAATGTCAATCCTATTGGTGACTACATATTTGTTACTTCCTAAGATTATATATTCAATCTCAAGCCTGTTGAAAGTGTCTATTGCTATCACTCACTTTATACTTTGCCTGATTTCCTAATGTCGCTATTGATATCTGCTTTCCTACATATTTTCCCCATTTCATCACTGTGACTGACTCTTCACATGTGCTGACATTTACATTTTCTGTCTACCTGAAAACCTATTGCTAAAGAACTATTTGTCCAAATGCTATACTCACACTTTTTTCTAATCCTATCAACTATCTTCCTAATCCTACCGACTCTCCCTCTTTGAATGGTTGTTCTCCTCAACATTCAATCATCCAAGGTATCAGGTCCTATGCCATTGTGTATAGATTTATCTGAGACATCTGTGCAGAACATAATTAAATGCTAAGTATCCCAATCAAGGACCTAATGCCCTTCTGGGCTTCAAATGTTACCGAGATTTCTGTTTTCATTCATATATTTCACCTATATAATCTTATATATATCGCAGGTTCCCAATACCATTATTCATCCAGCAGAATGATCCTAACCCAAATCAAACATGTTATTAACCGTAACCATACACTGTTCCCTCAATCTAACTTTACAGAATAGCAGGGACAGAGTTGGTCTTACAATACAGGAATGTAGGAGATCTTCAACCTGCAGAGAACCTCAAAGGTCCATGCAGAAATGATCCCTAAAGAAGATGTAGGCAGCTATGAAGGACCTGAGAGTGCGAAAGTCATCTTTAATGACAAAAAAAAAAAAAACAGGTCAGGATGAAGGGATGTGTCTGAAGCAGTCTCTCTCTTCTTAATGTAGAGAAGATAGACCAAACCAGGCTTGTGTGGAGAGCTGTTCCCGGGTGCCTGTGGTTGATATTCCATTCTAGCTTGTGAAACTGTCATAGGAAGTAGGGGCAGGATCCATCTCAGGGACCCTTGGAAGCAACTGTTAAGACAAAGTGGTTGCCAAGGCAGTGACCTCATTCAGTTCTAGATGAAGTGACCTATGTCACTTTCTTGTTGATAGAACACTCTGAACTTGGGATCCAGGAAGCCAGGCACCCTGAGGCAGTCCCAGTCCAAGTCCCAGTGGTCTCAAATGTTTGGATTTAAGAAGGACAGAGTCAGTCTTTCTTGCCAACTAAATTGAAGATGGACAAATGCCAGGAAAGCTCTGAAGAGGGGCTTTACCTGAGAAAACAGGCAGTGGCTCACCGCTGGCTCCTGATAACATCACTGTTTTGGCCAAGGAGACCAGATCTGACATAGCACAGCCCGTCTCGGGGGAACATAGTATGGCCCACCAGTCAGAGGACGCTCTGGATAGTCACAGACCTATTTGGGGAAAGAAGGTGCCTTTGTGGGTGTGTGTGTGTGTGTGTGTGTGTGTTTGATTTTGTCTCATGTTTTGAGAATATGTAGGAAAGTCGGTTTGTTTGGTTTGGAGTGGACTGTTTCTAGTAAGTCCTTTGAGAAGGCGAGTGTTTCTATGTCTGCATATCCCACTGTGTCCGTGGTTGTAGACAATAGAAAAGAGAATGCATAAATAGATGTGTCCTGTCTAGTAGAAATCTTCGCAGAATTCATCCAGTCCAATTTATGAATGGACTGCAGGTTACCATATGGATGGGCAACACCTACTACCTTCCTACATTCGTGATTTCTTCCTGAATTCTGGCCACTCTCCCATAGGCTCATGGTTTTGTGTTCAAGATATGTATCTCCTCCACAATCTGGGACATGGCCATGTACTGGGTAGCTGAAGAGAATGGTGAATATCTCAGAAAACTCAGATATCAGTGTGACCAGGAAAGTCTCAGTGGAGAAAATCTGCTTTGGGATTTTGCTTACCTATTGTTCTGTTGCCCTGAATGTAAGGAAGGTCTTTGCCTAAGGCCCCACATTTCCAATGCCTGAAAAAAACAGTTTTCAAATGGAAATAAATGGGCATCACCTGTGGCTCCTGGCTTAATTGCTTTGCAAAGGGATATGTCTGAATCAGCCTCTCAGTGCAGTTTGAGATTATCGCTTAGATTCTCAGCACCTGATGGACCTAAAGAAAGATCCCATGTGTGCATCCAAATCCAAAATGGCCAAAAGAGAAGTCATTGTGATGAAGTCTCTTGCCTTCCTCTGTAAGGTTCCTGATCTCCATCAAGTGATAACAGGGATCTTTGGGTCAACTGAGTTCTTCAAGCCCTGCAGAGGCTAGCCCATAGGTGCTTGGGTTTTCTTATGACTGCAAATCACGTAAAGAAACTATACCCGACAGTCAGTATGCCTCAAATTGGAAAAGCGGAACAGTATTAATGGCATGCCTCTTTGATCAGTCCTGGTTCACAGGAACGTTGTCCAGGAAACACTGACTTTAGACAAATGAAGGGCAAGGGAGCTTATTTTGACATTGTCTTGGGCTGTGTGCCTCATAAAAACTTCCAGCCAAGGTTATGATGAGTGACTATATGGAAGAAAATGAGGGCCATGTGGGAGTGTTTTGGTTTTAATTCTGGTCATTGGTGTGGCGGTTGGAAGAGATGACTGGGTCAACTGGTCTTGAACTCTGGTGTGTTTCCACGTAGAGACTGAGTTTTGAAACTGATCTCAGAGAAGTATTGCCATGAATTGTGTTGGGATTTTAGGAGGCCACGCATGAGAGTCGCCCTTGGAACCTAAGATCTAGGACCAGGGTGGCTTTCCACAAAGAACTGGGAATCTCAGCCTGGATATCACATGATTTTATTCTGAAAGACTTGGCAGCCATAGTTGAGAGTCAAAAGACATAGGACCTCACATTGTAGACCTCAATGGTCCTGGCTTCAAGTGACCTTTGTCCACTCTTTGGAAAGCCTTGCCTGTGAGAGTTCTCTAGAATTTTTTTGAAATGAACTTTCTCAATATTTAATGGTTCCTGAATAATTGAAATCCACAGTGCATCCAACGTCGTCCTTGAAAAATGGCTAGATAAATAACACGAAATTTTTGAAATTTCCATGACCAGGTGGAACTGTAGAAACTTTCGATGTCCTGTTGCTTACCATGAGTGTACCAGACAGTGCCTTGATTGACAGGGTTTCATGAAATTTGTTTAGAACAGAGAAGCCAGTATTTTGGAGCCTGCTGAGTAGTGGGCCTAGAGCAGTGGTGGAGAGGTGTGTGATAAAACATCATGGTGGGGCCATTTGTATCTGCCATTGGCTTCCAAATGGCTTGTAACTGACAGAGTGCAGACATCAGACCCTTATATGTAAAAGCATCTTGTTATATGGCGTAGTTTCAGGGCAATGTTCAGAATCAGGTTGCTATGGACAAGCGGGCAATCTTTGAGAGATAGAAGCCTGGTTGGTGAATTTTCTTGCAGACCCTGACCCACCACACGTGACAGAACTACCTCAAGCACTGTTTCCCAGTTGAACTCCTTGTATTTTGTGAAGCATGAACCAAACTCCAAGTGCAGCAGCAAGAAACACCACGAAAAGTGGAGGATGACCAAATGGTTTCACAGTCCACACGGGGAGACAATAAGCCCCCAGTGCCCACAGTTTACCTACAAAGAGAGAATTCAGCACTGCTGCCTCGTGTTCATTGGAAAATGAGAAATGTTGTCCTCCAGGTCTCATAGATGCAGACACAGCTTTGAGGGTCTCACTACAAAGGAAGCTTAACTCCTGACAACAACCTATATTTCAGTGCCCAATTTCACTGGCAGTTTCTCAAGAAGTTTTAGGCAAGCAGAGCTTCATGTTTGTGGAGTGTGTACCCTGTCCTTACTTTTGGAAACTCCTATTCCACCTCCAAGTTTGTGCACTCCTGAGCATTTTCTATTCCAGAAATGTAATCACAGATTTTGTAACTCTTCTACTCTAATTGTGTCTCCCTTGGGGCGAAATTAATGACAAGGCATTGTTCTGGATGAGAGTCAGAAGATTAATTTTTCTATTTTCCATTTGAAATTCTGAATCCCTGACACTAACCCATATTCTACTAGACTCTGACTACTAATCCAAATATGATGGAAGAAAATAACCCAAACAGTACATAAATACTTGCAGTTCAGAGTTGGACTTGCCTTTTGCATGATAAAGGGTAGGTGTTATAAATCTATTCAATATTTAATTGAAATAGTTCTCCATGTGTTTTTAAAGTTAACAAATATGTGAATTACTGTCTCCCATTCTCTGGAGCTTATTCAGCACATGTATTTTTATATGCACAAATAGAATCCTACAAGGTATCACACGTACATCCTTGTGAGGTATATGACTTAGCAGATACAAAGTGTGAGAAGTGATCACTCCTCCTAAACGCTGTTGGAACTGAAAATTCAACCTATGGGTGAGCTTCCCAGTGGAACAACATTATACATAAACCCATGTTCACTAAAATGAATGTTTTTGCATCTTTATGATATATATTTCATGATGAATTTTGATTGGCATATATATTGCTACTTTTTAATGTCTGTGTTTGTGTGTGTGTGTGTGTGTGTATATATATATATATATATATATATATATATATATATATATCTCCATATTTTTAAAAATATGAAATATGTGTGTCTTATATACACTCCCTAAATTCATTCATGTTCATGTATGTGGATTAATAATCAACTTTTCACAAGATTATTCTTAAAAATATTCATCCACCCGAAATACATATTTGTTTCCTAGTACTGAAAACTAACTTCAGTAAAAGGTGCATACAAATCCTAATATGTCTACTTTAACTGACCCAGTTTAACATCAATGCATGTAGGTTCCTATGGGACATGATGTGTATTTTGACATTAATTTTTATTCCACACTGGTACATTACTATTTCTTCAGTTTATGCAAATCTCAGTATATATATTTTATTCACTAGTTAGCAAATTTATAGGCATTTGTTTCACTTTCAATCACTTCCTGCTCCAGAACACATGTATTCCTCTGTGTTTCTTGACTGGTCTATTCATGAGACTTTTTTCCAAATATATTATTTTCGATTTCCATAATCAATTTTGAACCAAAACTCACACACCCTTCATGATAAACCATAATCCTAAGATTATCGTTAGATATATAACTGGTTGGAATGAATGATTGCATATCAATATAAAATTTCTTATAAATTTTCAGATATTTATTCAATCCATTATTTAAAGTGGATCCAGTTATATTATTTATTCACAGTATGGTCTATTCATGCATTATGTCTATATTCATTGAAACAGGGTACACCTATTTGTACCCCCATACTAATTTGTAAGTCTTCAAAATATTGCTCGCAGAATTGGTGGAAGAAATACTCTTTTCACCTGATCTACATACACATTTTATTACAGAAATATTCTGGACACAAAAAGCAAAGGTCACACTTACAATTGTACCAAAGCGTAAATGGAAAGTGAGCATGGATTACTAAAAACATCCATGTCCAGGTTGCCTAATGCTCTCAAATATCAATTCTATTTTTGACTACATATTTGTTTCTTCTTAAGATTATATATTCAACTTCAAACCTGTTGACAATGTCTAACCCTATCACACAATTTGTACTTTGCTTGATTTCCTAATGTCTCTATTGATATCTGCTTTCCTATATTTTTCCCCAGTTCATCATTGTGACTGACTCTTCACATGTGCTTACATTTACATACACTCTCTACCCGAAATCTTATTGCGAAAGAACTTTTGGTCCAAATCCTATACTCACTCTTCTTTCTAAACCTACCAACTACCTTCCTAATCCTACCGACTATCAGTTTTTGACTGGATGTTCTCTTCAACATTCAATATCCAAGGTACAATGTACGATGCCAGTGTATATTGATTTATCTGAGACATCTGTGCTGCACATTACTCAAAGCTAAGTGTCCCACTCAAGTCCCCAATGCCCTTCTGGGCTTCAAATCTTACCTAGATTTCTGCTTTCATACTTATGTTTCACATATATACTCTTGTAAATATCGCATTTTGCCAATACCATTATTCATCCCGCAGAATGATTTGTAACCCAAATTGAACATGTTATTAACCCTAACCATACACTGTTCCCTCAGTAAAACTTACTTAAGAGCAGGGACAGTGTGGGTCTTACAATATAGGAATGTAGATGATCTTCCACCTGCTGAGAACATCAAAGATCCATGGAGAAATGATCCTTGCAGAAGATATAGGCAGCTATGTAGGACCTGAGAGAGCAATAGTCATCTTCCATGGCAAACAACCTGGTCAGGATTAATTGATAGTCTGAATCAGCCTCTCTCTTCTTAATGAAGAGAAGATGGAGTGAACCAGGCCTCTGTGGAGAGCTGTTCCCTGGTGCCTATGGTTGATATACCATTCTAACTTCTGAATGTGTCACAGGATGTTGGGGCAGCCTCCATCTCATGGGAACCCTGGATGCAACTGTTAGCACAAAGTGGTTACCAAGGTAGTGACCATATTCAGTTCCTGAAAGAAGTGACCTCACTTCACTTCCTTGGTGATGGAATTCTCTGAACCTGGGATCCAGGAAGGAAGGCACCCAGAGCAAGTCCCACTCCCAGTTCCAGTGGGCTAACTTGTTTGCTTTTCCCAAAGACATAGTCAGTCTTTCTTGGTACCTACTGATGTGAGGATGGAAAAATGCCAGCAGAGCTCTGATGAGGGGCCTTTCCTGAGAAAGCAGGTAGTGGCTCACCTTTGGCTCCTGACAACTTCACAGAGTTGGACAAGGAGACCAGATCTGAAACAGGACAGGCCATTTTGTGGGAACATAATATGGCCCACCAGTCAGAAGACACTCCGGATAGTCACAGACCTATTTGGGGGAAGTAAGTGCCTTTGCCGTTTTAGGTGTGAGTTTGTGGTTTTTTCTCATGTTCTGAGAATAGGTAGGAAAAGTGGTTTGTTTGGTTTGGAGTGGACTGTTTCTAGTAAGTCGTTTGACATGGTGAGTGTTTCTAGGTCTGTGTATTCCACTGTATCCGTGGTTGTAGACATTAGAAAAGAGAATACATCAATGGATGTGTTGTCTCTAGTTGAAAGCTTCCCCGCATTCATACTGCCCAATTAATGAATGGACTGCAGCTTGCCTTATGGATGGGCAACATCTACTATCTTCTAAAGTTCCTGTTTTCTTCGTGAATTCTGGCCACTCTCCAGAATAGGCTCATGGTTTTGTTTCCCAAATATGTAACACCACAAGATTCTGTGACATGGCCATGTGCTGGATTGCTGAAGGGAATGGGAGCATCTAAGAAAACTCAGATTTCAGTGTGACCAGTAAAGTCTCAGTGGAGAAACCCTTCTTTGGGCCATTTGCTTACTTCTATTTCTATTACCCTGAATGTCAGGAAGGTCTTTGCCTCAGGCCACCCCTTTGTGTAGCCTGAAGAAAACTGTTTTCATATGGAAATGTATGGACATCACCTGTGGCTCTTTGCTTAATTGATTTGGAATGAGATGTGTCTGAATCAGCCTCTTGTCCTTGTATGAGGTTGTGGCTTTGATTCTCAGAACCTGATGGATCTAAAGAAAGATCCCATGTGCTTCCAAAACTAAAATGGCCAAAAGAGCAGTCATTGTTGATGAATATTTTTGCCTTCTTGTTTTAGGTTCCTGACCTCCATAAAGTGAGAATAGGGATCCTTTGGGTCAAATGAGTTCTTGAAATCCCTGCAGAGGCTAGCCCATATTTGCTTGGGTTTTCTCATGACTCCAAATCACATAAAGAATCTATACCCTACAGCCAGTAGGCCTCAAATTGGAGAAGTGGAACACTTTAACAGCAGGAATATTTGATCATTCCTGGTTCACAGGAAGAGTGTCCAGGCCATCATGATTTTAGGCAAATGAGGGGCAAGTGAGCTTATTTGGGCTCATAGAAACCTCCAGCTGGAGGTTATGATGAGTGTCTACATGGAAGAAGATGATGGCCCTGTGGGAGTGTTTTGATTTTAATTGTGGTCATTTTTTGGCGGATGGAAGGGATGACTGGGTCCACCTGGGCTTGAACTCTGGTGTGATTCCCCTTAGAGACTGAGTTCTGAAACTGACCTCAGAGAAGTATTGCCATGAATTGTGTTGGGATTTTAGGAGGCCACGCATGAGACTCACTCTTGGAAACTGAGATCTAGGCCCAGGGTGGTTTCCACAGAGGCCTGAGAATCTCAGCCAGGATATCACATGATTTTATTCTGAAAGACTTAGCACCCATATTTGAGAGTCAAAACACACATGGACCTCACATTGTAGATGTCAGTTGGCCTGGCTTTAGGAGACATTTTGGCAACTGTTTGAGAAGCATTGACTGTGAGAGTTCTCCAGAGCGTTCATTGTAATGAACTTTCTCAACACTTAATGGTTCCTGAATGAATTGAAACCCATAGTGCCTCTAACTTCATCCTTGAAAAATTTCAAGATAAATACCATGAAATTTTTGAAATTCCCATGACCAGGTGGCACTGCAGAAACTTTTGATGTCCTGTTGCTGATCATGTGTATACCAGACAGTGCCTTGTTTTTGACTGGGTTTCATTAAAATGGTGTAGAACAAGAGAAGCCAGTAATTTGGAGCCTGCTGAGTAGGGGGGCTAGAGCAGTGGTGGGCAGGTGTGTGATAAAACATCATGTTGGGGCCATGTGAATCTGCCATTGGCTTCCAAATTTTTTGTGACTGATATAGTGCAGACATCAGACCCTTATATGTAAAGGCATCTTGTTAAATGGAGAGTTTTCAGGGCAATATTCAGAATCAGGTTGCTATGGTTATTGGGGCAAGCTATGTGGGATACAAGCCTGGTTGGTGCATTCTCCTGCAGACCCTGACCCACCACACGTGACAGAACTCCCTCCAGCACTGTATCTCAGATGAACTTTTTATGTTTTGTGAAGCAAATACCAAATTCCCAGTGCAGCAGCAAGAAATACCACGAAAAGTGGAGGATGACCAAATGTCTTCACAGTCCCCACTGGGAGACACTTAGCTTCCAATGGACACAGTTTAGCTACAAAGAGAGAATTGAGCACTGCTGCCTCATGTTCATTGAAATATAAGAAACCATGTCTTTCGGTTACATAGATGCAGACCCAGCTATGATGGTCTCACTACAAAGGAAGCTAAAGCTCATGACAACAACATATATTTCAAGTGCCCAACCTCAGAAGCCGTTTCCCAAGAATTCTTAGGCCAGCAGAGCTCCTTTTTGTGGAGTGTTTACCCTGTCCTTTACTTTTGGAAACTCCTCTACCACCTCCAAGGTTGTGAACTCCCGAGCATATTCCATTCCATATATGTATTCATAGATTTTCACACTTTTCTACTCTAATTGTGTTTTACTTGGGGCGTAGGTAATGTCAAGGCATTGTTCTGGATGTGAGTGGGAAGATTTTTGTGTAGCACATATTTACATACACATTGGATTCATTTTTCAATTTTTCATTTGAAATACTGAATCCCTGACACTAACCCATACCCTACTAGTCTCTGACTAATAATCCTAATATGATGGTGAAAAATAAGCCAAAAAGAGAAGAAACACAAGCAGTTCAGAGGACGCATTGTGTATTGTTGGAATTGCCTTTTGCATTATATAATGTAGGAGTTATAAGTCTAGTCAATTTTTTTGTTGAAATAGTTCTAAATGTGTTTTGAAAATTAGCAAATATGTGAATCCCTGTCTCCCTTTCTCTGTAGCCTATTCAGTACATGTATTTTTATATGCACATATAGAATTCTACCTGATATCACTCGTATACACTTGTGAGGTGGCTGAATTGGCAGATGCAAATTGAGAGAAGAGTTCACTCCTCCTAAACGCTGTTGGAACTGAAAATTCAACCTATGGGTGAGCTTCCTAGTTGAAAAACATTATACATGAATCCATGTTCAGTAAAATGAACATTTTTCGATCTGTGGATTATATACTTTTCATGATGAATTTCTATTGGCATATATGTTGCTACTTTTTTTTTCTTTTATTGGTTGCTCAAAACATTACAAAGCTCTTGAATATCATATTTCATACATTAGATTCAAGTGGGTTATGAACTCCCATTTTTACTCCAAATACAGATTGCAGAATCACATTAGTTACACATCCATATTTTTACATAATGCCCTATTAGTTACTGTTGTATTCTGCTACCTTTCCTATACTCTACTATCCCCACTCCCCTCTCTTCCCATCTTCTCTCTCTACCATACCTACTGTAATTCATTTCTCTCCTTGTTTATTTTCCCACAACCTCTTATATGTAATTT
Source organism: Callospermophilus lateralis (assembly GCF_048772815.1). NCBI lineage: Eukaryota > Metazoa > Chordata > Mammalia > Rodentia > Sciuridae > Callospermophilus > Callospermophilus lateralis. The sequence goes on along the minus strand of NW_027514568.1, from coordinate 64,649 downwards.
TGTGTAACAATAAGTGTCTCTCTCCATTACCATGCAATTTCCCTCTTCTCTCCCTTTCCCTCCCACATCATGTTTCTGCTTAATGTTAATCTTTTCTTCATGCTCTTCCTCCCTGCTCTGTTCTTAGTTGCTCTCATTATATCAAAGAAGACATTTGGTAATTGTTTTTTAGGGATTGGCTAGATTCACTAAGCATAATCTGCTCAGTGCCATGCATTTCCCTGCAAATTCCATGATTTTGTCATTTTTTGGTGCTGCGTAATTCTCGATAGTATATAAAAGTCACATTTTTTTATCCATTCATCTATTGAAGGGCATCTGGGTTGGTTCCACAGTGTAGCAATTGTGAATTGTGCTGCTATGAAAATCCATGTGGCAGTATCCCTGTAGTACGCTCTTTTAAGGTCTTCAGGGAATAGTCCGAGAAGGGCAATAGCTTGGTCAAATGGTGCTTCCATTCCCAGCTTTCCCAGGAATCTCCATACTCCTTTCCAAATTGGCCACACCAGTTTCAGTCCCACCAGCAATGTACAAGAGTACCCTTTTCCCCACATCCTCGCCAGCACTTGTTGTTGTTTGACTTCATAATGGCTGCCAATCTCACTGGATTGAGATGGTATTTTAGGGTGGTTTTTATTTGCATTTCTCTTACTGCTAGAAATGGAGAGCATTTTTTTCATGTACTTGTTAATTGATTCTATGTCCTCCTCTGAGAAGTTTCTGTTCAGGTCCTTGGCCCATTGGGTTATTGGTTATCTTATTGTCTAATTATCTAAGTTCTTTGTATACTTTGTATACTCTGGATATTAGGGCTCCATGTGAAGAGTGAGGACTAAAAATTTGTTCCCATGATGTAAGCTCCATATTTACCTCTCTTATTGTTTCTCTTTCTGAGAAAAAATAATTCAGTTTAAGTAAGTCCCATTTGTTGATTCTTATTATTAACTCTTGTTCTATGGGTGTCCTATTAAGGAATTTGGAGCCTGACCACACAATATGTAGATCGGAGCCAACTTTTTATTCTATCAGACGCAGAGACTCTGATTTGAATCTAGCTCCTTGATCCACATTGAGTTAACTTTGGTGCATGGCGAGAGGAGGGGATTCAGTTTCATTTTGTTGCATATGGATTTCCAGTTTACCCAACACCATTTGATGAAGATGCTATCCTTCCTCCATTGCAGGCCATTAGCTCCTTTATCAAATATAAGATAGTTGTAGCTTTTTGGATTAGTTTCTGTGTCCTCCATTCTGTACCATTGGTCCACCCGCCTGTTTTGGTACCAGTACCATGCTGTTTTTATTATGATTGCTCTGTAATATAGTTTGAAATCTGGTATCGCTATACTGCCTGATTCACACTTCCTGCTTAGAATTGCTTTTGCTATTCTGGGTCTTTTATTTTTCCATTTGAATTTTATGATTGCTTTATCTATTTCTACAAAAAGTTTCTATGGGATTTTGATTGGCATTGCATTAAACCTATAGAGAACTTTTGGTAATATCACCATTTTGATGATGTTAGTTCTGCCTATCCATGAACACGGTATATTTTTCCATCTTCTAAGATCTTATTCTATTTCTCTTTTTAGGGTTCTGTAGTTTGCATTATATAAATCTTTCACCTCTTTTGTTAGGTTTATTCCCAAGTATTTAATTATTTGAGGAAATTGGGAATGCAGTGTTTTGACTCATTTTTGTTTCAGAAGTTTTGTCGCTGATATACAGAAATGCCTTTGATTTATTCATGTTGATTTTGTATCCTGCCACATTGCTGCATTCATTTATGAGTTCTAGTAGTTTTTTCTGTAGACCCTTTTGGGTCTTCTATGTATAGAATCATGTCATCTACAAATAGTGATAATTTAAGTTCTCCTTTTCCTATTTTTATGCCTTTAATGTCTTTCATCTCTCTAATTGCTCTGGCCAGTTTTTCGAGAACTATATTGAATAGAAGTGGTGATAGAGGACATCCCTGTCTTGTTCCAGATTTTAGAGGGAATGCCTTCAATTTTTCTCCATTCAGAATGATGCTAGCCTGAGGATTAACATAGATAGCTTTTACAATGTCGAGGTAAGTTCCTGTTATCCCTAGTTTTTAAAATGTTTTGAACATAAAGAAATGCTCTACTTTGTTGAATGGTTTTTCTGCGTCTATCGAGATGATCATATGGTTCTTATCTTTAAGTCTATTGATGTTGTGAATAATATTTATTGATTTCCATATATTGAACCCTCCTTGCATCCCAGGGATGAATCCAAGTTGATCATGGTGCACGATTTTTTTGATGTGCCTTTCTATCCAATTCGCCAGAATTTTAATGAGGATTTTTGCATCTAGGTTCATCAGAGATATTGGTCTGTAGTTTTCTTTCTTTGAGGTGTCTTTGTCTGGTTTCAGAATCAGGGTGATGTTGGCCTCATAGAATGAATTCGGCAGAGCTCCCAGTTTTTCTATTTCCTGAATAACTTGAGAAGTATTGGTATTAATTCTTCTTTAAAGGTTTTGTAAAACTCTGCTGTATACCCATCCGGTCCTGGGCTTTTCTTGGTTGGTAGTCTTTTGATTGCTTCTTCTACTTCATCCATTGATATTGGTCTGTTTAAATTGTGTGTTTCCTCCTGACTCAGTCTGGGCAAATCATATGACTTAAGAAATTTATCGATGTCTTCACTATTTTCTATATTATTGGAATACAGGTTTTCAAAATAATTTCTAATTTTCTTCTGTATTTATGTAGCATCTGTTGTAATATTGCCTTTTTCATCCCGTATGTTAGTAATTTGATTTCTCTCTCTTCTTCTCTTCGTTAGCATGGCTAAGGGTCTGTCTATCTTATTTATCTTTTTGAAGAACCCCTTTTAGTTTTGTTAATTTTTTCAATAGTTTCTTTTGTTTCAATTTCGCTATGATTTTAATTATTTCTTGCCTTCTGCTACATTTGCTGTTGTTTTGCTCTTCCTTTTCTAAGGCTTTGAGATGAAGTGTGAGCTCATTTATTTGTTTTTCTTTTCTATTTTGAGGAATGACCTCTAGGCGATGAATTTACCCCTTAAAACTTCTTTTCATTGTACCCCATAGAATCTGATATGTTGTGTCTGTATTTTCATTTATCTCTAAGAATTTTTTGATTTCCTCCTTTATGTCTTCTGTAACCCCTTGATCATTCAGTAACATATTCTTCATTTTGGATGTGATGTATGATTTTTTCTTCCTTCTTTTATCATTGGTTTCCAGTTTCATTCCATTATGATCACAAAAAATTCATGGTATTATCTCCACCCCTTTATATTTACTGAGGGTTGCCCTATGGCATAACATATCGTCTATTTTTGAGAAGGATCCATGTGCTGCTGAGAAAAAAGTATATCCACTTGATGATGGTTGATATATTCTATATATGTCAGTTAAGTCTAGGGTATTGATTGCGAGATTGAGTTCTATAGTTTCTTTTTTCAACTTTTGTTTGGAGGATCTGTCCAATGGTGAGAGAGGTGAGTTGAAGTCACCCATAATTATTGTATTGTGGTCTATTTGATTCTTTAACTTGAGGAGAATTTGTTTTATGAACATCGCAGCACCATTATTTGCTGCGTGAATATTGATAATTGTTATGTCTTGTCGGTGAATGGTTCATTTTAGCAGTATATAATGTCCTTCTTTATCCCTTTTGATTAAATTAGTCTTGAGGTCGATTTTATTCGATAGGAGGATGGCCACCCCTGCTTGCTTACGAGGACCGTGTGCATGGTATAAATTTTCCCAATCTTTCACCTTCAGCCTGTGTATGTCTTTTCCATTCAGATGTGTCCCCTGGAGGCAATATATTGTTGGATTTTTTTTTTATTTCAAGTTACAAGCCTATGTCACTTTATTCGAGAGTTTAAGCCATTTACTTTTAGAGTTACTAATGATATATGGTTTGTACTGCCACCCATGTTTGCTTATATCTTTTTTTTAAATTAGTTTGTTTCTCCATGATTAGCTTTTCCTCCGCCCTCTGTCATTACTGAGGCACTTCTCACTCATGGTTTTCGTTGTTGATTTTCATTTCTTCCTCGTGTAGTGTTTTGCTCAAGATGCTTTGCAATGCTGGTTATCTGGCTGCAAATTCTTTTAGGTTTTGTTTATCATGAAATATTTTTATCTCGTTGTCTTACCTTAAGCTTAATTTTGCTGGATACATAATTCTTGGTTGGCATCCATTGTCTTTCAGTGTTTGAAGTACGTTGTTCCAGGATCTTCTCACTTCCAGCATCTGTGATGAAAAATCCATTGTTAACCTTTTTGGTTTACCCCTGATTGTAATGATTCTAATCTGCCTCCTTTCTCTGGTAGCTTTTAATATTTTCTCTTTGTTCTGTATATTGGATATCTTCATAACAATGTTTCTTGGCATTGGTCTACTGTGATTTTGTGTGCTCGATGTCCTGTAAGCATCTACAATTTGTTTATCCCTTTCCATTTTTATTTCTGGAAAGTTTTCTGTAATTATTTCATTCAGCAGATTTCTCATTCCCTTGGTTTGAATCTCTGTACCTTCCTCTATCCATATGACTCATTAGTTTTTTTTTTTTTATGTTATTCCATATCTCTTGAATGTTTTCTCATAATTTTTTACAGCATTTCTTTGTTGGCTAGACTTTTTTCAAGATGATATATTTTGTCTTCATTCTGTCTTCTACTTGCTCTACACTGTTAGTGATACTCTCAATTGAATTTTTAATTTGGTTTATCATTTCCTTGATTTCTAGAATTATTGTTTGATTTTTCTAATAATCTCTATCTCCTGATAAAGATGCTTAATTTCTTATTTTATCTGTTTATGTAATTTATTTTCAATGCGTTCTATCACTGTTTGTTTTTGCTGTCTCGTATCCTCTTTAAGGTTCCATTCCATCTGTCTAAGGTATTCCTTGAGTTCTTTATATGACCATTTTTCTGATGACTCTAGGTGCTCTTGAATATTTAGGCTGTCCTTCATTGTTCGTACTCCTTTTCTTCCTTGCTTTTTTATGCTTCTCATGTTACTTCTCGTTCTGTTTGACTACTGAGTTACTGCTTACTCTTATAAATTTATTTGATGCTTGAGAGGAAAGATATTAGAAGGGAAGGGAGAAGTCACTAAAGAGAATGAGAGTAGGCAGGTAGAATTCAAGTAAGGGGGAATAAAAAAATTGAAATGAAATGAAAAGACAAAAAAAATAGAAAATAAAGAAAGAAAATTTTAAGTAATAATGATGATTAAAAAATTGAAAATTAAAATTTAAAATAATAATATTAATAATAATAATAATAAAATAAAAGAAATTAAAAAAATAAAAACATTTAAAAAAGTTAATGAACAACAACAACAAAAATGAAAATGAAAGAAAAAGAAAAAAATACAAATAAAAAAATAGTAATAATACATGCAGTCCTAGAGTTCAATTAACTTCTCTTCCAGTAGGTGGAGCTGTGCGCACTGGGCCAAGCTTCTCCTCTCAATAAGTGGGAACCAATCACTGTGCAGCAGCTCTTCCTCCCAGACTGGGCGGGTCTCCAACCCTGAGTGCCTAGGGCCTTCTCTTGTGCTTCCTCAAGCCAGGCCCCACTCACCTGTGACGCTCACCACAATACTGGTTACAAGCCAGGCCTCTGCTCCTGGTAGCCCTGTTTCCATGAACGGCTGGGCACACTCTCCTTAATTGCCTCCCTCAGACCCTAAGTTTGTAGAGCTTGGGGCTGAGAAACCCCAGCGAATTTGCTTGCCCTTCGGGAGCCATGGCCCCGGTAGGTGGTGTAAGAGACCTCAATTGTCAGCACTGGTGGGAGCGGTAGCCGGCAATTACACGCCTCGAGTCCCGAGCCAATCCTGATTCCCTAGGTCTGGGTATTGCGCTCCTTGGAGAGCTGGGAGGGGCCATTACGGCAGAGGTGGGAAGGGCCCTTGAGGTTTCCCTGCGGTGTTGAGAGAGATGGCAATGGGATAACATACTTGTCGCACTGGTTTCAATGAAGTTATCTCCTCCGACTGTGACGTCAGTTCGCTGCCATGGTGGTATACCATTAAAATGGTGACCGTTCGTTCCCTTTGCTGGGTGACCAATGCAACAGCTGGGTCCTGACTATCTCTCCCAAGCCCCATTTCAATCCTGTGGCCACTGCCTATGAAGGCTCAGTTGGCTTTTAACTCTGTCAATTCCGAAAGCCCGACCAATTATTTCAGCGGGAATGTTAGTGCTGAGTCACAAAAACCAGATGAATCTAAGCTTGAATGCAGCCAATCCGGGCTTTGTGTGTGTTCTGAGGGGCCCAGACTGTTCGCCCCAGATTCACAACAGGTCAATATTGCCTAGTGATTCTGAGCAAACAGCATTTAGACAGTTTACGACTCCCTATGCCCGCGCAGCTGAAGAGATGAGAGACTTGAATTCTCCATGCCTGCCTTCATAATGGATCTCCTGTATTGCTACTTTTTAATATCTGTGCATTTACGTGTGTGTGTGTATATATATATATATATATATATATATATATATATATATATATACTCTTTAGATTTTTCAAAATATGAAATATATGTGTCTTATTATGCACGCCCCTAAATACATTCATATTCATATCTGTGGATTTATAATCAACTTTCAACAAGATTATTTTCAGAAATAATCATCCACCTGAAATACATATTGTTTCCTAGTACTGAAAACTAAATTCAGTGAATGGTGCATACAAACCCTAATATTTCTACAGTTACTTAGCCAGTTTAAAATGAATGCAAGTAGATTCCTAGGGGACATGATGTGTATTTTGACTTTCATTTTTATTCAACACTTGTACGTTACTATGTCTTCAGTTCATGCACATGATGGGATATATATTTCAGTCACAAATTAGAAAATTTATAGGCATTTGTTTCACGATCAATCACTTCCTGATTCAGAACACATGTATTCCTCCATGTTTCTTGACTGGTCTTTTCATGAGACTTCTTTCCAAACATATTATTTTTGTTTAACATCATCACGTGTAAAGCAAAACTCAAACACCATTCATCATAAACCATAATCCTAATATTACCATTAGAAATATAACTGGTTGGAATGAATGATTGTATATCAATATAAGATTTCTTATATATTTTCACATATCAATTCAATCCATTATTTAAAGTGGAATCAGTTACGTTATTTATTCATAGTATGGTCTATTCATGCATTATCTCTATATTAATAGACACAGGGTACACCTCTTTGTACCCCTAATACTAATGTGTACGTCTTCAAAATATTGCTCCCAGAAATGGTGAAAGAAATACTCATGCCACCTGATCTACATATACATTTTATCACAGTAATATTCTGAACAAAAAAAAAACCATAAAAATGTCACACTTATGATTGTACCAAAGCCTAAAAGGAAAGTGAACGTGGATAACTAATAACATCCATGTCCAGGTTGCCTAATGCTCTCAAATGTCATTCCCATTTGTGACGAGATATTTGTTTTTTCCTATGATTATGTATTCAAACTCAACCCTGTTGAAAATGTCTAATCCTATCACTCACTTTATACTTTGCCTGATTTCGTAATGTCTCTATTGACACCTGCTTTCCTACATATTTTCCCCAGTTCATCATTGTGACTGACTCTTCACATGTGCTGATATTTCCATTCACTCTCTAAACGAAACCCTATTGCTAAAGAAGCTTTTTATTCCAAATCATATACTCACTCTTCTTCCTAAACCTACTGACTATCTTCCTAATCCTACTGACTATCCCTTTTTGACTGGATGTTCTCTTCTACATTCAATCATCCAAGGTACAAGGTCCTATGCCACTGTATTTCGATTTAACTGAGACAACTGTACAGAACATAATTCAACACTAAGTATCCAAATAAAGGGCCCAATGCCCTTCTGGGCTTCCAATCTTTCTTAGATTCCCGTTTTCATACATATATTTCACGTATATATTCTTATAAATATCGCAGGTTCCCAATCTCATTATTCTTCCTGCAGAATGATTCCTAACCCAAATCGAACATATTATTAACCGTAACCATACACTCACTTTGCAGGAGAGCAATAACAGTGTGGGTATTAAACTACAGGAATCTAGGGGATCTTCACCTGCTGAGAAACTCAAATGTTCATGCAGAAATGATCCCTGGTGAAGATGAAGGCAGCTATGAAGTACCTCAGAAAGCAAAAGTCATCTTCCATGGCAATCATCCTGGTCAGGATGGAGGGTTGTGTCTGAATCAGTCTCTCTCTTCTTAATGTATAGAACATGGACCAAACCAGTCCTGTGTGGAAGCTGTTCCCGGGTGCTTATGGTTGATATAACATTCTAACTAGAGAAAGTGTCCCATGAAAATCAGGACAGCCTCCACCTCATGATACTTTTGGAAGCAACTGTTAGGAGAAAGTGGTTGCCAAGGCAGTGACATCATTCATATCCTGAAGGAAGTGATCTCACCTCACTTCCTTGGTGATGGAACTCTCTGAACTTGAAATCCAGGAAGCCAGGCACCAAGAGACAGTCCCTGTCCTAGTCCCAGTGGTCTGACATGTTTGGATTTACCAAGGACAGAGTCAGTCTTTCTTGGTACCTACAGATGTGAGGATGGCTAAATGCCAGGAAACCTCTGAAGAGGGGCTTTTCCTGAGAAAGCAGGTAGTGTCTCACCGCTGGCTCTTGAGAACTTCACAGAGTTGGCCAAGCAGACATGATCTGAGACAGGAGAGGTCATTTTGGAAGAACATAGAATGGCCCACCAGTCAGACGACACTCCAGGGAGTCACAGACCTACTACGGGGAAGGAGGTGCCTTTTTGGGTGTGGGTGTGAGTTTGTGGTTTTGTCTCATGTTCTGAGAATAGGTAGGAAAGGCGGTTTGTTTGGTATGGAGTGGAATATTTCTATTAAGTCCTTTGACAAGGCGAGTGTTTCTATGTGTGTGTATCCCACTGAGTCCATTGTTGTAGACATTAGAAAAGACAATGCATCAATGGATGTGTCCTGTCTAGTAGAAAGCTTCCCAGCATTCATCCTGCCCAATTCATGAGTGGACTCTGGCTTGCCTTATGGATGGGCAACACCTACAAGCTTCCTAATTTCCTGTTTTCTTTCTCAATTCTGGCCACTCTCCAGAATAGTATCGTGGTTTTGTGTCCAAGATTTGTACCTCCAAGATCTGTGACATGGCTATGTACTGGATAGCTGAAAGAAATGGCTAGCATCTCAGAAATCTCAAATATCTGTTGACCAGGAAAGTCTCAGTGGAGAAACCCCTCTTTGTTCCTTTTGCTAACCTATTGTTCTGTTGAATGTCAGGAAGTTTTTTGCCTCAAGCCACCACTTTGTGAACCCTGAAGAAAACAGTTTTCAAATGGAAATGAATGGGAATCACCTGTGACTCTTTGCTTAATTGCTTAGGATTGGGATATGTCTGAATCAGCCTGTTGGCCCTGTGTGAGGCTGTGGCTTAGATTCTCAGCACCTGATGGATCTAAAGATAGATCCCATGCATGCATCCAAAACCAAAATGGCAAAAAGATCAGATATTGTTGATGAACTCTCTTGCCTTCCTCTGGTAGGTTCCTGATATCCATCAAGTGAGAATAGGGATCCTTTGGGTCAAATGAGTTCTTCAAAGCCCTGCAGAGGCTAGGCCATAGGTGTTTGATTTTCATGACTCCAATTCACTTAAAGAATCTAAACCCCAAAGCTAGAAGGCCTCAAGTTGGAGAAGCCAAGCAATATTAAAGGCAGGCCTATTTGATCACTACTGGTTCACAGGAAGAGAGTCCAGGCCACCCTGACTTTAGGCAAATGAGGGGCACGGAGCTTAGTTTGGACACTGTCATGGGCTGCGTCCCTTATGGAAACCTCCAGCCAGAGAATATGATGAGGGTCTATATGGAAGAAGATGAGGGCCATGTGAGAGTGTTTGGTTTAAATTGTGGATATTTGTCTGGCGGTTGGAAGAGATCTCTGGGTCCACCTAGGCTTGCACTTTGGTGTGATTCCCCTTAGAGACTGAGTTCTTTTACTGATCTCAGAGAATTATTGCCAGGAATTGTGTTGGAATTTTAGATGGCCATGCATGAGAGTTGCCCTTGGAAAGTGACATCTAGGCCCAAGTTGACTTTCCACAGAGCACAGGGAATCTCAGCCAGGATATCACATGATATTATTCTTAAAGACTTGGCAGCCATATTTGAGAGTCGAAACACACATGGACCATACATTGTAGACCTCAAGGGGCCTGGCTTAATCTGACTTTTCGCCACTTTTGGAAGCCTTGCCTGTAAGAATTCTCCAGAGTTTTCATTGAAATGAGCTTCCTCACCATTTAATGGTTTCTGAGTGAATTAAAATTCACAGTGCCTCCAACTTCATCCTTGAAAATTGGCTATATCAATACCATGAAATTTTTGAAATTCCCATGACCGGGTAGCACTGGAGAATATTTGGATGTCCTGTTGCTGATCATGAGTATACAAGACAGTGCCTTGATTGACTGGGTTTTATGAAAATGGTGTTGAACAGAGATGCCAGTAAGTTGGATCATGCTGAGTAGTTGTACTAGAGTAGTGGTTGGCAGGTGTGTAATAAAACATCTGTGGTGGGGGCATTTGGATCTGCCATTGGCTTCCAAATGGATTGTGACTGACATTTTGCAGCCAGTAGACCCTTATATGTAAAAGCATATTGTTATATGGAGAGGTTTTAGGGCAATTTTCAGAATCAGGTTGCTATGGTCAATGGGGCAAGCTATGTGGGATAGAAGCCTGGTTGGTGCATTCTCCTGACGAACCTGACCCACCACACTTGACAGAACTTACTTCAGCACTGTGTCCCATTTGAAATCCTTGTATTTCATGAAGCAAACACCAATCTCCCAGTGCAGCAGCAAGAAATACCACGAATAGTGGAGGATGACCAAATGGAATTACAGTCCACAAGGGGAGACACTTAGACCCCAGTGGCCACAGGTTACCTACAAATAGAAAATTCAGCACTGCTGCCTCATGTTCATTGGAAAATAAGAATCCATGTCATCCAGATCACATAGATGAAGACTCAGCTATGATGGTCTCACAACAAATGAAGCTAATGCTCCTGACAACAGCATATATTTCATTGCCCAACCTCAGAGGCAGTTTCTCCAGATGTTAGGCTGGCAGAACTTCATGTTTGTGGAGTTTTTACCCTGTCCCTTACTTTTGGAAACTCCTCTACCACCTGCAAATTTGTGAACTCCTGAGCATTTTTCATTACACATATGTATTCACAGATTTTCTAACTCTTCTCCTCTAATTGTGTCTTATGTGGGGCGAAGGTAATGTCAAGGCATTGTGCTGAATGAGGGTGGGAAGATTTTTGTGTAGCACATATTTGCATACACATTTGATACATTTTCCAATTTTCCATTCGAAATACTGAATCCCTGACACTAACACATACCCTACTAGACTTTGACTTTTAATCCTAATATGGTGGAGAAAAATAACCCAAACAGAATAGAAATACAAGAGGTTCACAGGAGGCATGGTGTATAGTTGGACTTGCCTTTCGTATGATAAATGGTAGGTGTTATAAATCTAGCGAATTTTAATTGAAATAGTTCTCCATGTGTTTTAAAAGTTAACAAACATGTGAATAACTGTCTCCCTTTCTCTGTAGCCTATTCATCACATGTATTTTTATATGCACATATAGAATTCTACCTGGTATCACTCGTACATTTTGTGAGGTGGCTGGCTTGGCAGATGCAAATTGTGAGAAGAGATCACTCCCACTAAATGCTGTTGGAACTGAAAATTCAACATATGAGTGAGCTTCTTATTTGAACAACATAAATCCATGTTCATTAAAATGAATATTTTTGGATCTGTGGATGATATATTACTTCGTGGTGAATTTCGATTGGCATACATAATGCTACTTTTTAATGTCTGTGTGTGTATGTGTGTGTGTGTGTGTGTGTATATATATATATATATATATATATATATATATATATATATATATTCACTCTCCAGATTTTTCAAAATATGAAGTATATTTTTCTTATTATACACTCCCTAAATTCACTCATATTCATGTATTTGGATTAATAATCAAGTTTTCACAAGAATATTCTCAGAATTATTCATCCACCAGAAATACATATTTGTTTCTTAGTACTGAAAACTAACTTTGGGGGATCATATGATGGTGGTGAAGGGAGTGCATCACCCCCATGTACCGCGTCACTGTGCGGGAGAATGACGAGTTATAATGGCTAAAACCTATCTTATTAGAAATTTCCAGCAAAATTGGGGTGCTCCAAAACCTAGTCGACATATTTCCATCTCACGAGGATCAGCTACGCGGGCTCAAACACGAGTGATTTGTCCGCATAGAGGGTCATGCTGCTTATTCAGGAAATCGGTCTGTGGCTAGAGTCTGCAGCGTGCACTGGGAAACGAAGAGATAGCAATGCAAATATACAGCGGTGTGGATTCTGTGGGCTCCTGACAGGTATGCAATCACTGTGCTAAGTGCTGAATTCTGGGTTTGAGACGGGAAAGGATGCGGTCCAATTCGGTTCTCCACACCGGTCAGACCACAGAGGAAGCCAGCGGCCACCATCTTGGAGAGCTGATGTCACCATCCCTGTTTTCGACTGATCGAAGCTCATTCACCTATAGAACAGGTAATTTCAGGATGCCATTCACCTTTGTGTCACAGACAAATTACTCAGGCTCAGTGCCAAAGAACCTGCAGAAACTCCGTCTTGGAGCCTGCTCCTATTAGAACATACACCAAGCCCAGAGCGGCCGAATTCCGCCTCTCGGAACTGATCTGGCCCAGGGCTAAAGAACCCGCGGAAACTGCTTCTCGTTCCGGGTCTTGCTGAATACTGTGGAGGTAAATATCAACCGAGCCTTCATAGGCAGTGGCAACAGGATTGAGACGTGGCTTGTGAGGGCCGGTCAGGACTCACCCATTGCTTTGGTCACCCAGAAAAGGGAACAAAATGCTGCCTTTCACATGGGATACCAACATGACAAATTTCTGATGTCATCAGAAAGCAGCAGAGGAGATAACTTCATTGATACCAGCAGTGACAGAAACAGTTGGTCTCCTGGTGAAGAAAGTGAGTCACAAACACCCGGGTCTCTCTCACTTTGTCATCAAGCCAGAGGGGCAGAGCAGAGCAGCTGCCCGCACCTGGAACAGACCCAGTGACACACCTGCATGGTAGTCACGTCAACCCAATTGGAGTAGAGGCAGAACAGAGCTGCTACCCGGGCCCAGAACAGGCCCAGCGACCCACAGGTGTGGTAGTCACATCACCCCAATTGGAGTTGTTGCAGAGCAGAGCCTTCTCCCGTGCCTAGTACAATCCCAGTGGGTCACCGGCATGGTAGTCACATTACCCCAATAGGAGTAGGGGCAGAGCAGAGCCTTTGCCCATGCCCAGAACAGGCCCAGCAACCTGCAGGCATGGTAGTCACGACACACCAATTGGAGTAGGGGCAGAGCAGAGCCACCACCCGCGCCTGCAAGGTAGCAGACCTGCACCTGACCAGAAGAAGAGGCCCAGCGGCCTGCTGGCGCGGCAGACACTTTACCCCATTTGGAGTAGGGGCAGAACAGATCTGTAGCCCGTGCTCACAAGGTATCCTGACCTGCGACCAACCGGCAGACCAGGCCCAGCGGCCCACTGGCGTGGTAGTCACGTCACCCCAATTGGGGTAGGGGTAGAGCAGAGCCGCCGCCCACGCAAGCAAGGTAGGCAGACCTGCGACCGATCGGCAGAACACAGCAGGGGTCCACGGGCGTGGTAGACACGTCACACCAATTGGAGGAGGGGCAGAGGAGAGCAGCCTCCTGCGCCTGCATGGTAAGCAGACCTGCGACCGATCAGAATAACAGGCCTAGCGGCCCATCAGCGTGGTAGATATATCACCCCAATTGGTGGAACAGCACAGCCACCCCTGCCCCTGCAATGAAGACTTTTCAAATATACAAGAGCAATATAAATATATAGGGGGAAAATTTCAAAATCACAACAGTTTCACCAAGCAGAAAGAAACGCGAGCAGTATGAAAAGAAAAGGAAAAAAGAACCACAAGCAATGCAGGTCAACACAACTTTAGAAGAGGTAATAGCTGCAGCAAATGGAATGTCAGATAAAGAACTCAGGATATACATTCTTCAGATGATCTGGAGTCTCAAGGAAGACATTAGACAGCAAAATCAGACAATGAAAGATCACTTCAACAATGAATTACATAAACAAAACCAAGAAGCAAAAGATCAACTATACAGGGAGAAAGAGGTTGTAAAAAATAACAAACAGAAATCCTAGAAATGCAGGAAGCAATAAACCATCTTAAAAACTCAATTGAGAATACTACCATCAGAGTAGAACACTTATAAGATAGAACATCAGACAATGAAGACAAAGTATTTCAACTTGAAAAGAACATAGACAGCTCAGCCAAACTGTTAAGAAACCATGAACAGAACGTCCAAGAAATATGGGATAAAATAAAGAGACCAAACTTAAGAGTCATTGGGATACAGGAAGGTATAGAGGTCCAAACCAAAGGAATGAGCAATCTATTCAATGAAATAATATGAGAAAACTTCCCAGACTTGAAGAATGAGACAGACTCCCACATTCTAAAAGCCTACAGGACGACGAATGTGAAAAATCATAAGAGATCCACACCTAGACACATTATAATGAAGATGCCCAACATACAGAATAAGGAGAGAATTTTAAAATCTACAAGAGAAAGGAAGCAGATTACATTTAGGGGTAAACCAATCAGGATAACAGCTGATCTTTCAACAAAGACTCTGAAAGCTAGAAGATCCTGGAATGACATTTTTCAATCACAGAAAGAAAATGGGTTCCAACCATGTACTGTGTATCCAGCAAAATTAAGCTTCAGGATGGAAGATGAAATTAAAACTTTCCATGATAAGCAAAAGTTAAAAGAATTTGTAGCTAGAAAACCATCTCTTCAAAACATCCTTGGCAAAATATTACAGGAAGAGTAATTGGAAAATAATGAAAACCAACAGTGGGAGGTAGGACATTAAAGGGGGGAAATAATCAAAGAGGAAAACAATCCATGTTTAATAACATAAATAAACAAATATGGCTGGAAGAACAACCCTTATCTCAATAATAACTGTAAATGTTAATGGCTTAAACTCACCAATTAACAGACACAGGCCAGTAGAATGGATCACAAAACAAGACCCAATAATATGCTGCCTACCGGAGACGCATTTGATAAGAAAAAGACATACATACACTGAAGGTGAAAGTTTGGAAAAAATCATATCACTCATATGGACTTCGGAAAAAAGCAGGAGTGTCCATACTCATATCAAATAAAATAGATTTCAAGCCAAAGTTAATCAAAAGGGATAAAGAGGGACACTACATACTGTTCAAGAGAACCATACACCAGCAAGACATAACAATCATAAATATGTATGCCCCAAACAATGGTGCAGCTATGTTCATCAAACAAACTTTTCTCAAGTTCAAGAGTCTAATAGACCACCATACAATAATCATGGGAGACTTCAACACAGCTCTCTCACCACTGGACAGGACTTCCAAACAAAAGTTGAAATAGGAAACTATAGAACTCAATAACACAATTAATAACCTAGACTTAATTGACATATATAGAATATACGACCCAACATCAAGCAGTTACATTTTTCCTCAGCAGCACATGGATCCTTCTCAAAAATAGATCATATATTATGTCACAGGGCAACTCTTAGACAAATTAAAGGAGTAGAGATAATACCATGCATCTTATCTTATCATAATGGAATGAAACTAAAAATCAATGATAAAAGAAGGAAGGAAAAACCATGCATCATTTGGAGAATGAACAATAGGTTACTGAATGATCAATGGGTTATAGAAGACATCAAGGAGGAAAATAAAAAATTCTTAGAGAAAAATGAAAACACAGACACAATATATCGGAATCTATGGGACACATTGAAAGCAATTCTAAGAGGAAAATTCATTGCTTGGAGTTCATTCCTTAGAAAAAGAAAAAAACAACAAATAAATGATCTCATACTTCATCTCAAAATCTTAGAAAAACAAGAGCAAACAACAGCAAAAGAAGTAGAAGGAAAGAAATAATTAAAATCAGAGCAGAAATCAATGAAATCGAAACAAAAGAAACAATTGAAAAAATTGACAAAACTAAAAGTTGGTTCGTTGAAAAAATAAATAAAATGGACAGACCCCTAGCCATGCTAATGAAGAGGAGAGAGAACTGAAATTACTATCATATGGGATGAAAAAGGCAATATCACAACAGATATTTCAGAAATACAGAAGATAATCAGAAATTACTTTGAATCCTTATACTCCAAAATAATAGAAGATAGTGAAGGCATCGAAATATTTCTTAAGTCATATGATCTGACCAGAGTGAGTTAGGAGGATATAGACAACCTAAACATACCAATATCAATTGAGGAAATAAAAGAAACCATCCAAAGACTACCAACTAAGAAAATCCCAGGACCGTATGGGTATACATCAGACTTTTACAAAACCTTTAAATATGAACTAATACCAATACTTTTCAAGCTATTTCAGAAAATTGAAAAAGAGGGAGATCTTCCAAATTCATTCTACGAGGCCAATATCACTCTGATTCCTTCACCAGATAGACACTTCAAAGAAAGAAGACTAAAGACCGATATCTCTAATGAACCTAAATGCAAAAATCTTAAATTAAATTCTGGAGAATCAGTTACAAAAACATATCAAAAAAATGTGGACCATGATCAAGTAGGATTCATCCCTGGGATGCAAGGAGGGTTCAATATACGAAAATCAATAAGTGTTATTCACCACATCAATAGACTTAAAAATAAAAACCATATTATCATCTAGATAGATGCAGAAAAAGCATTCGACAAAATACAGCATCCCTTTATGTTCAAAACTCTTGAAAAACTAGGAATAACAGGAACATTCCTCAATATTGTAAAAACAATCTATGCTAAACCGCAGGCTAGCGTCATTCTTAATGGAGAAAAATTGAAGACATTCCCTCCAAAATCTGGAACAAGACAGGGATGCCCGCTTTCACCACTTCTGTTCAATATAGTTCTCAAAAGACTGGCCAGAGCAATTAGACAGATGAAAGAAATTAAAGGCATATAAATAGGAAAAGAATAACTTAAATTATCACTATTGCAGATGACATGATTCTATACCTAGCAGACCCAAAAGGGTCTACAAAGAAACTAATAGAGCTAATAAATGAATTCAGCAAAGTGGCAGGATATAAAATCAACACGCATAAATCAAATGCATTCCTGTATATCAGCGACAAATCCTCTGAAATGGAAATGAGGACAACCACTCCATTGACAATATCCTAAAAAAAAAAAAATGGGAATCAACCTAACAAAAGAGGTGAAAGTCTTATACAATGAAAACTACAGAACCCTAAAGAGAGAAATAGAAGAAGATCTTAGAAGATGTAAAAATATACCCTGTTCATGGATAGGCAGAACTAACATCATCAAAATGGCGATATTACCAAAAGTTCTCTATAGGGTTAATCCAATGCCAATCAAAATCCCAAAGGCATTTCTTGTAGAAATAGAGAAAGCAATCATGAAATTCATATGAAAAAATAAAAGACCCAGAATTGCAAAACAATGCTAAGCTGGAAGTGTGAATCAGGTGGTATAGCGATACCAGACTTCAAACTATACTACAGAGCAATAGTAACAAAAATAGCATGGTACTGGTACCGAAAAAGGCAGGTGGACCAATGGTACAGAATAGAGGACACAGAAACCAATCCACAAAACTACAACTATCTTATATTTGATAAAGGGGCTAAAAGCATGCAATGGAGGAAGGATAGCATCTTCAACAAATGGTGTTGGGAAAACTGAAAATCCATATGTAACAAAATGAAACTGAATCCCTTTCTCTCGCCATGCACAAAAGTTAACTCAAAATGGATCAAGGAGCTTGATATCAAATCAGAGACACACTGTCTGATAGAAGAAAAATTTGGTTACGATGTACATACTGTGGGGTCGGGCTACAGATTCCTCAATAGGACACCCATAGTACAAGAGTTAATAACTAGAATCAACAAATGGGACTTACTCAACTAAAAAAGTTTTTTCTCAGCAAAAGAAACAATAAGAGAGGTAAATATGGAGCCTACATCCTGGAAAGAAATCTTTACTACTCACACTTCAGAGAGAGCCCTAATATCCAGAGTATACAAAGAACTTAAAAAATTAGACAATAAGATAACAAATAACCCAATCAACAAATGGTCCAAGGACCTCAACAGACACTTCTCAGATGAGGACATACAATCAATCAATAAGTACATGAAAAAATGCTCACCATCTCCAGCAGTCAGAGAAATGCAAATTAAAACCACCCTAAGATACCATCTCACTCCAGTAAGATTGGCAGCCATTATAAAGTCAAACAACAAGAAGTGCTGGCAAGGATGTGGGAAAAGAGGTACACTTGTACATTGCTGGTGGGACTGCAAATTGGTGCAGCCAATTTGGAAAGCAGTATGGAGATTTCTTGGAAAGCTGGGAATGGAAGCACCATTTGACCCAGCTATTCCCCTTCTTGGTCTATTCACTAAAGACCTAAAAAGAGCATGCTACAGGGACACTGCTACATCGATGTTCATAGCAGCACAATTCACAACAGCAAGACTGTGGAACCAACTTAGATGCCCTTCAATAGAATAATGGATTAAAAAAAATGTGGCATTAACACACAATGGATTATTACTCTGCATTGAAAAATGAAAAAATCACAGAATTTGCAGGAAAATGGATGGCATTAGACTGGATTATGCTTAGTGAAGCTACACAATTCCTGTAAAACAAATGCCAAATGTCATCTTTGATATAAGGAGAGTAACTAAGAACAGATAGGGACAAAGAGCATGACAAGATGATTAACATTAAACAGGGATGAGAGGTGGAAGGGAGGGAGAAGGGAAATTGCATGGAATTGGAAGCAGACACTCTGGGTTATACAAAATTACAAACAAGAGGAATTGAGGGGAAAGGGAAAAATAATACAAGGGGGAGAAATTTATTACAGTAGAGGGAGTAGAGAGAGAAGTGGGGAGGGGCAGGGTGGCTAGGGGGGATAGTAGAGGATAGGAAAGTCAGCAGAATACAACAGACACTAGTATGGCAATATGTGAATCAATGGATGTGTAACTGATGTGATTCTGCAATCTGTATACAGGGTAAAAATGGGAGTTCATAACCCACTTGAATCAAAGTGTGAAGTATGATATATCAAGAACT
This sequence comes from Callospermophilus lateralis, assembly GCF_048772815.1. Lineage (NCBI taxonomy): Eukaryota > Metazoa > Chordata > Mammalia > Rodentia > Sciuridae > Callospermophilus > Callospermophilus lateralis. Next base: position 45,282 of record NW_027514568.1, on the reverse strand, counting down.
ATGTAATGTTTTGAACAACCATAAATAAAAATAAAAAAAAACTATCTTTGGTGCATAATGCACACAATTCTAATATTTCTACAGTAACTGACCCAGTTTAACATCAATGCAAGTAGATTCCTATTGGACATGATGTGTATTTTGACTTTCACTTTTATTCAACACTGATACATTACTATTTCAACAGTTTATGCACATAACAGGATATATATTTCATTCACAATTTAGAAAATTTATAGGCATTTGTTTCACTTTCAATCACTTCCTGCTTCAGAACACATGGATTCCTCCATATTTCTTGACTGGTCTTTTCATGAGACTTTTTTCCAAACATATTATTTTCGATTTCCATAATCACTTTTGAAACAAAACTCACACACACTTCATGATAAACAATAACCCTAAGATTACCATTAGATATATAACTGGTTGGAGTGAATGATTGTATGTCAATATATGATTTCCTATATATTTTCAGATATCAATTCAATCCATTATTTAAAGTGGAACCAGTTATAATATTTATTCACAGTATGGTCTATTCATGCATTATCTCTATATTCATAGACACAGGGTACACCACTTTGTACCCCCAATACTAATTTATATGTCTTCAAATATTGCTCCCAGTAATCGTGGAAGAAATACTCATGTCTTATGATCTACATATACATTTGATCACAATATTTTTCTGGGCACAAAATGCAAAAATCACACTTATGATTGTACCAAATACTAAATGGAAAGTGAACATGGATTACTAAAACGATACATGTCCTGGTTGCCTAATGCTTTCAAATGTCATTCCTATTGGTGACGACATATTTGTTTCTTCCTAAGATTATGTATTCAATCTCAACCCTATTGAAAATGTCTAATCCTATCACTCACTGTATAATTGCCTAATTTCGTAAGGTCTGTATTGATATTTTCCTTTCTACATATTTTCCCCAGTTAATCATTGTGAATGACTCTTCACATGTGCTGAAATTTACATTCACTCTATAACCAAAACACTATTGCTACAGAACTTTTGCTCCATGTCCTATACTCACTCTATTTCCTAAACCTACTGACTACCTTCCTAATCCCACCGACTATCTCAATTTGAGTGGATGTTCTCTTCTAAAATCAATCTTCCAAGGTGTAAGGTCCTATGCCATTGATTATCGATTTATCTGAGACATCTGCGCAGAACGTAATTATAAGCTAAGTATCCCAATCAAGGGCCTAATGCCCTTCTGGGCTTCAAATCTTACCTAGATTTCTGTTTCCATACTTATATTTCACCTCTATAATCTTATAAATATCGCAGGTTCCCAATACTATTAATCATCCTTCGCAATGATTCGTAACCCAAATCAAACATGTTATTAACCCTAACCATACACTCTTCCCTCAATCTAACTTTGCAGAAGAGCAGGGACAGAGTTCGTCTTACAATACAGGAATGTAGGGTATCTTCCTCCTGCTGAGAACCTCAAATGTCCATGCAAATTTGATCCCTGGAGAAGATGTAGGCATCTATGAAGGACCTGAGAGAGCAAATGTCATCTTCCATCGCAAACAACCTTTCCAGGATGAAGGGTTGTGTCTGAATAAGCCTCTCTCTTGTTAATGTACACAAGATAGACCAAACCACGCATGTGTGGAGAGCTGTTCCTGGGTGCCTATGGTTGATATACCATTCTAACTTGTAAAAGTGTCACAGGAAGTAAGGGCAGCCTCCATCTCATAGGACAAAGTGGTTGCCAAGGCAATGACCTCAAAGAATTCCTGAAGGAAGTAATCTCACCTCACTTCCTTGGTGATGGAACTCTCTGAACTTGGAATCCGGGAAGCCAGGCACCCAGAGCCAGTCTCAGTCCCAGTCCCAGTGGTCTTATTTTTTGGATTTACCAAGGACAGAGTCAGTCTTTCTTGGTACCTACTGAGGTGAGGATGAACAAATGTCAGGAAAGCTCTGAAGAGGGGCCTTTCCTGAGACAGCAGGTAGTGGCTCACCGCTGGCTAGTGACAACTTCACAGATTTGGCCAACGAGACCATATCTGACACAGGACAGGCGATTTCATCAGAACATAGTTTGGCCCACCAGTCAGAAGACACTCCCAATAGTCACAGACCTACTTGGGGAAGGAGCTTCCTTTGTGTGTGTGGGTGTGGGTTTGAGATTTTGTCTCATGTTCTGAGAATAGGTAGGAAAGGCGGTTTGTTTGGTTTGGAGTGAACTGTTTCTGGTAAGTCGTTTGACAAGGCCAGTGTTTCTTTGTCTGTGTATCCCACTGTGTCCGTGGTTTTAGATATTAGAAAAGAGAATGAATCATTGGATGTGTCCTGTCTAGACTCAACTTGCCCAATTTATGAATGGACTGCGGCTTGACTTATGGGTGGACAACTCCAACAATCTTCCTAAGTTCCTCTTTTCTTCCTGAATTCTGGCCACTCTCCGGAATAGGCTCATGGTTTTTTGTCCAAAATATGTACCACCTCCAAGCTCTGTGACATGGCCATGTACTGGATAGCTGAAAGAAATGGGAGAATCTCAGAAAACTCAGATATTAGTTTGACCAGGAAATTCTAAGTGAAGAAACCCTGCTTTGGGCCTTTTGCTCACCAATTGTTCTGATGCCCTGAATGTCAGGAAGGTCTTTGCCTCAGGCCACACCATTGTAGAGCCTAAAGAAACAGTTTTCAAATGGAAATGAAAGGGCATCACCTGTGGCTCTTTGCTTAATTGCTTTGGAAAGGGATGTGTCTGAATCAGCCTTTTGGCCCTGTGTGAGACTGTGGCTTAGATTCTCAGCACCTGATGGATCTAAAGAAGGATCCCATGTGTGCATCCAAAACCAAAATGGACAAAAGAGCAGTCAGTGTGGATGAAGTCTCTCGCATTCCTCTGTAAGGTTCCTGTCATCCATCATGTGAGAATAGTGATAATTTGGTTCAAATGTGTTCCTCAAAACCCTGCAGAGGCTAGCCCATAAGTGCTTGGTTTTTCTCAAGACTCCCATTCACATAAAGAATCTAAAACACACAGTCAGTAGGCCTCAAATTGGAGAAGCAGTGCCATATTAATGGCAGGCCTATTTGATCACTCTTGGTTCACTGGAAGGATGTCCTGGCCACCCTTATTTTAGGCAAATGAGGGGCAAGGGAGGTTATATTGGACACTGTCTTGGGCTGCACCCCTCATGGAAACCTCCAGCCAGAGATTATGATGATTGTGTAAATGGAAGAAGATGAGTGCCATGTGGAAGTGTTTTGGATTTAATTGTGGATATTTGTGTGACACTTGGAAGACATAACAAGGTCTACCTGGGCTTGAACTCTGGTGTGATTCCCCTTATAGACTGAGTTCAGGAACTGATCTCAGAGAAGTATTGCCATGTATTGTGCTGTGATTTAAGAGGCGATGTATGAGAGTCACCCTTGGAAACTGAGATCTAGCCCCAGAGTGGCTTTCCACAGAGCACTGGGAATTTCAGCCAAGATAACACATGATTTCATTCGAAAGACTTGGCAGACATAGTTGAGAGTGAAAACACACATGGACCTCATATTGTAGACCTTAATGGGCCTGGCTTAATGTGACCTTTTGGCCATTCTTTGGGAAGCCTTGCCTGTGAGGGTTCTCCAGAGCTTTCATTGAAATAATCTTGCTCACCATTTACTGGTTCCTGAATGAATTGAAACCCACAGTGCCTCCAACTTCATCCTTGAAAAATGTCTAAATAAATACCATGAAATTTTTGAAATTCCCATGACCAGGTGGCACTGGAGAATCTTTGGATGTCCTGTTGCTGATCATGGATGTACCAGACAGTGCCTTGCTTGACTGGGTTTTATGAAAATTGTGTAGAACAGAGGTGCCAGAAAGTTGCAGCCTGCTGAGAAGTGGGCCTAGAGCTGTGGTGGGCAGGAGTGTGATAAAACATCTGTGTTGGAGCAATGTGGATCTTCCATTGACTTCCAAATGGCTTGTGGATTACATGAAGCAGCCAGCAGACCCTTGTAATTAAAGGCATCTTGTTATATGGAGAGGATTCAGGGCAATGTTCAGAATCAGGTTGCTATGGACAAGGATGCAATGTGGCAAGCTTTGAGGGATAGAAGCGTGGTTGGTGCGTTCTTCTGCAGACTCTGAACCACCACACATGACAGAACTCCCTCCAGCACTGTGTCTCAGTTGAACTCCTTGAATTTCATGAAGCAAATACCAAACTCCCAGTTCAGCAGCAAAAACCCCACAAAAAGTGGAGGAGGACCAAATGGCTTCACAGTCCAACGGGGAGACACTTAGCCCCCAGAGGCCACAGTTTACCTAAAAAGAAGAAAATCAACACTGCTACCTCATGTTCATTGGAAAATAAGATACCATGTCCTCCACATCACATAGAGGCAGACCCAGCTTTGATGGTCTCACTACAAAGGAAGCCAATTCTCCTGACAACAACATATTTTTCACGTTCCCAAACTCAGAGGCAGTTGCTCTAAAAGTTTTTAGGCCAGCAGAGCTCCATGTTTGTGGAGTGTTTACCCTGTCCCTTACTTTTGGAAACTCCTCTACAACCTCCAAGGTTGTGAACTCCTGAGCATTTTCCATTCCAGATATGTATTCACTGATTTTCTATCTATTCTCCTCTCACTGTGTCTTACTTGGGGTGAAGGAAATTTCAAGGCATTGTTCTGGATGAGAGTGGGAGGATATTTGTGTAGCATATATTTGCATACAAATTGGATTCAATTTCCAATTTTCCTTTTGAAATACTGAATCCCTGACACTAACCCATACATACTAGAGTCAGACAACTCATCCTAATATGATAGAGAAAAATAACACAAACCTATAGAAATACAAGCAGTTCATTGGAGGCATGTTGTATAGTTGGACTTGCATTTTGCATTATACAAGGTAGGAGTTATAAATCTAGTCAATGTTTAATAGAAAAAGATCTCCATGTGTTTTTAAAGTTAACAAATATGAGAATTCCTGTTTCCCTTTCTCTTTAGCCTATTCACACTTGTATATTTATATGCATATATAGAATCCTACCAGGTATCACACGTACATCTTTGTGAGGTGGCTGACTTGGCAGATACAAATTGTGAGAAGAGATCACTCCTCCTAAATGCTGTTGGAACTGAAAATTCAACCTATAAGGAGCGTCCTAGTAGAACAAAATTATACGTAAACTCATGTTCAGTAAAATAAATATTTTTGCATCTGTGGATGATATATATTTACTGATGAATTTCGATTGGCATTTATATTGCTACTTTTTAATGTCTGTGAGTGTTTTGTGTGTGTGTTTGTGTGTGTGTGTGTGTACACTCTCCAGATTTTTCAAAATATGAAATATATGTGTCAAATATACACTCTCTAAATTCATTTATGTTCATGTATGTGGATTTTTAATCAACTTTTCACAAGATTATTCTTGTGAAAAGTTGATTAAAAATATTCAGAAATATTCATCCACCTGAAATACATATTTGTTTCCTAGTACTGAAAACTAACTTCAGGGAATGATGCATACAAATCCTAATTATTCTACAGTAACTGACCCAGTCTAACATCAATGCAAGTAGATTCCAATGGGACATGATATGTAATTCTTTATTCATTTGTATTCGACACTTTTACATTATTATTTCTTCAGGTTTTGCACATCATAGGATATACATTTCTTCCACAAGTTCACAAATTTGTAGGAATTTGTTTCAAATTTAATCACTTTTTGCTTCAGAACACATGTATTGTCAAGGTTTCTTTACTGGTATTTTCATGAGTCTTCTTTCCAAACACATTATTTCCATAGTCACTTTTGAAGCAAAACTCACACACTCTTCATGATAAACCAAAACACGAATATTACCATTAGATGTATAACTGCTTGGAATGAATGATTGTATATCAATATACGATTTCCTGTGATTTTTCAGATATTAGAACAATTCATTTTTTAAAGTTGAAAAAAGTTATATTATTCATTCACATTACGGTCTATTCATTCTTTATCTCTATATTCATAGACACAGGGTACACCTCTTTGTACCCCCATTCTAATTTTACATCTTCAATATATTGCTTGCAGAAATGTTGGAAGACATACTCATGTCACCTGATGTACATATACATTTTATCAAAGTAATATTCTGGACAAAAAAATGTAAAGGTCACATTTATGATTGTACCAAAGCCTAAATGTAAAGTGTACATGAATTACTAAAAACATCCATGTCCAGGTTGCCTAATGCTGTCAATTGTCAATCCTATTGGTGACTACATATTTGTTTCTTCCTAATTTATATATTCAAACTCAACCCTGTTGGAAATGTCTAATCCTATCACTCACTTTATACTTTGCCTGATTTCATAATGTTTCTATTGATATCTGCTTTTCAACAAATTTTCCCAAGTTGATCCTAGTGACTGATACTTCATATGTGCTGACATTTACATTCACTCTATAATCGAAACCCTATTGCTAAAGAACTTTTGGTCCAAATCCTATACTCACTCTTCTTTCTAAACCTACCGACTATCTTCCTAATCCTACCGACTATCCCTTTTTGACTGGATGTTCTCTTCTATATTCAATAAAATGTCCTATGCCATTGTATATCGAATTATCTGAGACAATTTTGCAGAGCATAATTCAAAGCTAAGTATCCCAATCAAGGGCCCAATGTCCTTCTGGGCTTCAAATCATACCTAGATTTCTGTTTTCATACTTATATTTCACCTCTATATTCTTGTAAATATCGCAGGTTCCCAATAGCATTATTCATCGCACAGAATGATTCGTAACCCAAATCAAACCTGTTATTAACCCTAAACATACTCTGTTCCCTCAATCTCATTTTACAGAAGAGCAGGGACAGAGTGGTTTTTACAATACAGGAAACTTGGGGACCTTCCACCTGCTGAGAACTTCAAAGGTCCATGCAGAAATGATACCTGGAGAAGTTGTAGGCAGGTATGAAGGACCTGAGAGAGCAAAAGTCATCTTCCAATGCAAACAACCTGGTCAGGATGAAGGGATATGTATGAATCAGCCTCTCTCTTCTTATTGTAGAGAAGATGGACCAAACCAGGCCTGTGTGGAGAGCTGTTCTTGGGTGCCAATGGTTGATATACCATACTACCTTGTGAAAGTGTCACAGGAAGTAGGGGAAGGCTCCATCTCATGGGACCTTTGGAAGCAACTGTTAGGACAAAGTCGTTGCCAAGGCAGTGACCTCATTCAGTTCCAAAGAAAGTGACATACCTCATTTCCTTGGTGATGGAACTGTCTGAACTTGGTATCCAAAAAGCCAGGCACCAAGAGGCAGTCCCAGTCCCAGTCCCAGTGGGCTCACTTGTTTGGATTTACCAAGGACAGAGTCAGTTTTCTTGGTACCTAATGATGTGAGGATGGCCAAATGCCAGGAAAGCTCTGAAGATGGACCTTTCCTGAGAAAGCAGATAGTGGTTCACCACTGGCTCCTGACAACTGCAAAGAGTTGGCCAAGGAAACCAGATCTGAGAGAAGACAGACCATTTCAGGGGAACATAGTATGGCCCACCAGTCAGAGGACACTCTGGATAGTCACAGACCTACTTGGGTGAAGGAGGTGCCTTTGTGGGAGTGTGTGTGGGTTTATTGTTTTGTCTCATGTTCTGAGAATAGATGGGAAAGGCGGTTTGGTTTGGAGTGGACAGTTTCTAGTAAGTTGTTTCACAAGGTGAGTGTTTCTATGTCTGTGTATCCCACTGTGTCCATTGTTGTAGACATTGGAAAAGAGAATGCATTAATGGATGTGTCCTGTCAAGTGTAAATCTTCCCATATTTCAACCTGCCCAATATATGAATGGAGTGCAGCTTGTCTTGTCGATGTGCAACACCTGCTATCTTTCTAAGTTGCTGTTTTCTTCCTGAATTCTGTCCACTCTCTAGAATAGGCTCATGGATTTATGTTCAAAATATGTACCACCTCCAACTCTGTGACATGGCCATGTACTGGATAGCTGAAGAGAATTGCGAGCATCTCAGAAAACTCAGATATCAGTGTGACCAGGAAAGTCTCACTGGAGAAACCCTGCTTTGGGACTTTTGCTTACTTATTGTTGTTTTTCACTGAATGTCAGGAAGTTCTTTGCCTCAATCCACCCCTTTGTGAAGCCTGAAGTAAACAGTTTTCAAATGGAAATGAATGGCATCACCTGTGGCTCTTTGCTTAATTGCTTTGGGAAGGGATGTGTCTGAATTAGTCTCTTGGCCATGTGTGTGGCTTTGAGTTAGATTCTCAGCACCTGATGCATCTAAAGAATGATCCCATGTGTGCATCCAAAACCATAATGGCAAAAAAATCATTCATTATGGATGAAGTCTCTTGCCTTCCTCTGTTAGGTTCCTGAACTCCATCAAGTGAGAATAGGGATTCTTTGGGTCAAATGAGTTCTTCAATTCCCTGCAGAGGTGCTTGGGTTTTCGAGTAACTCCAAATCACATAAGAAATTGATACCTGAAATCAGTAGGCCTCAAATTGGAGAAACACAGAAGTATTAACGGCAGGCTTATTTGATCACTCCTGGTTCACAGAAACGGTGTCCAGGCCACCCTGACTTTAGGCAAATGAGGAAAAAGCGAGCTGAATTTGGACACTGTCTTGGCTTTTCTCATGACTCCAATTCACATAAAGAATCTACACCCCACAGTCAGAGAGCCTCAAATTGGATAAGCGGAGCAGTATTAAGGGCAGGCCTATTTGATCACTCCAGGTTCACAGGAAGGGTGCCCAGGCCACGCTGAAGTTAGGCAAAAGAGGTGCAAGAAGCTTATTTTGGACATTTTCTTGGGCTGCACAACTCATGGAAAACTCCAGGAAGAGGTTATGATTAGTGTCTATATGGAAGAAGAATAGGGCCATGAGGGAGTATTCTGGTTTTAATTGTTTTCATTTGAGTAGCGGTTGGAAGAGTTGTCTGGGTCCACCTGGACTTGAACTCTGGTGTGATTCTCCTTATAGACTGAGTTCTGGAACTGACCTGAGAGAAGTATTGCCAAGAATTGTGTTGGGATTTTAGGAGGCCAGGCATGAAGTTGCCATTGGAACCTGAGATCTAGGCACAGGTTGGCTTTCCACAGAACACTGCGAATCTCAGCCAGGATATTACATGATTTTATTCTGAAAGACTTGGCATGCATTATAGAGATTCAAAACCCACATGGACCTCGCTTTATAGACCTCAATTGGCCTCGCTTCATGTGACTTTTTGGCCACTCATTGGGTAGCCTTGCTTGTGAGAGTACTCCAGAGCTTTGCCTGAAATTAGTTTCCTAACCCTTTAAGGGTTCCTGAATGAATTGAAACCCACAGTGCCTCCAACTTCATCCATGAAAAATTGCTAGGTAATTACCATGAAATTTTTAAAATTCCCATGTCCAGATGTCACTGGAGAACCTTTGATGTCCTGTTGATGATCATGAATATACCAGACAGGGCCTTGATTGACTGGGTTTCATGAAAATGGTGTAGAACAGAGATGCTAGTAAGTAGGAGCCTGGTGAGTAGTGGGCCTAGAGAAGTGTTATGCAAGTGAGTGATAAAACATCTGTGGTGGGGCCATGTGGATCTTCCATTGGCTTCCAAATGGCTTGAGACTGACATGGTGCAGCCATCAGACCCATATACGTAAAGGCATATTTTTATATGGAGAGGTTTTAGGGCAATGTTCAGAATCATGTTGCTATTGTCAAGGGGGCAAGCTACATGGGATAGAACCCTGGTTGGTGCATTCTCCTGGAGACCATGCCCACCACAGCTGACAGAACTCCCTTCAGCACTGTCTCCCATTTGAACTCATTGTATTTCATGAAGCAAATACCAAACTCCCAGTGCAGCAGCAAAAAACACGACGATAATTGGAGGATGACCAAGTTGTGTCACAGTCCACACGGGGAGACACTTAGCCCTCAGTGGCCACAGTTTACCTACAAAGAGAGAATTCAGCACTGCTGCCTCATTTTTATTGGAAAATAAATAACCATGTCCTCCAGGTCACATAGAAGCAGATCGAGCTTTGATTGTCTCACTACAAATAAAGCTAAAGCTAATGAAAACAACATATATTTTAAGTGCCCAACCTCAAAGGCAGGTTCTCAAAAAGTCTTTAGGCCAGCAAAGCTCCATGTTTGTGGAGTGTTTACCCTGTCCCTTACTTTTGGAAACTCCTCTACCACCTCCAAAGATGTGAAATCTGGAGCATTTTCCATTCCTGATAGGTATTCACAGATTTTCTAACTCTTCTCCTCTAATTGTGTCTTACTTGGGGCGAAGGTAATGTCAAGGCATTGTTCTGGAGGAGAGTGGGAAGAATTTTCTGTAGCATATATTTGCATACACATTGGATTCAGTTTTTTATTATCCATTCAAAATACTGAATCCCTGACTCTAACCCATACCCGACCAGAGTCTGACTACTAATTCTAATATGATGGAGAAAACTAACCCAAACAGAATAGAAATACAAGCAGTTCAGAGTAGGCCTGGTGTATTGTTGGACTTGCCTTTTGCATGATACAGAGTTGGAGTCATGAATCTAGTCGATTTGTTGTTGAAATAGTTGTCCATGTATTTTTAAGGTTAACAAATATGTGAATTCCTGTCTCCCTTTCTCTGTATTCTTATATGCACATATAGATTCCTACCTGGTACCACACGTACATTCTTGTGAGGTGGCTGACTTGGCAGATACAAATTGTTAGAAGAGATCACTCCTACTAAACTTGTTGGAATTGGATATTCAACCTATGGGTGAGCTTGCTAGTTGAAGAGCATTATACATAAATCCATGTTCAGTAAAATTAATATTTTTAGATCTCTGGATGATGCATATTTTATAATGAATTTTGATTGACATATATATTGCTACTTTTTTGTCTGTGTGTGTGTTTTGTGTATATATATATATATATATATATATATATATATATATATGTATATATATATATATATATATATATATACTCTCCAGATTTTTCAAAATATGAAATATATGTGTCTTATATACACTACCTAAATTCATTCACGTTTATGTATGTGGATTTATAATCAACTATTCACAAGATTATTCTGAGAAATATTCATCCACCTGAAATTTGCCTAATGATCTCAAATGTCAATCCTATTTGTGACTACATATTTGTTTCTTCCTAAGATTATATATGTAAACTCAACCCTGTTCAAAATATCTAATCCTATCACTCACTTTATACTTTGCCTGTTTTCATAATGTCTCTATTGATATCTGCTTTCCTACATATTTTCCCCAGTTCATCATTGTGACTGACTCTTCACCTGTGCTGACATTTACATTCACTCTCTAATCGAAACCCTATTGCTAAAGAACTTTTTTTTCCAATTCCTATACTCACCCTTATTCCTAAAAGTACTGACTATCTTCCTAATGCTATAGACTATCCCTTTTTGACTGGATGTTCTCTTCTACATTCAATCATCCAAGTAAATGTGGGGCGAGCTTCAGAGGAGGAGACAACCAACAGACTATCTCATGAAACATCAAAGGGTTTTTTTGGTGTCCAGCATGCTGGGGCTCAGAGATCACTTGAATCGAGCAGATAGCCCTGAGAATAGCTTAAGTAGAGCTTATATACTTTCCCTGGAGAGGGCAGGGAGGGAATTTTATTGATGGGTCAGGGCGAGTGGGTGGTTTGCGTGCAACTGGGTGAGGGAGTACATTCTGCAGTTGCGCAGTTGGGGACAGAACATTCTGGGAACAAGATTTGCAAGCATTTCTCAAGATTTCAACAGTGTTTTGTTAAGCATACAGAAAAATAAGAAGTGACAAGTACCTATTTTATTAACCTTTAATTCCCCACTTCTTCTTCTGGCTACTTTTAATCATAAAAATGATCATTGGAGGGTGTCACATTCTATGTCTGCTAGTGGGGTATTACCATAAGTTTAACTCGTCCAATTTGAGCCTGGAGAAAAGAAATTACACGGTTGAGCAAACAGGGTTTTATAGTTAGCAATAATATGAGGATTATTATTGGACCTGCCAGGTTGATAAAAACGTAGTTAACCAGGAGGAGTGTGTGAACCAAGACTCAAGCCACCCTTTTTGGGCCTCTCTCTCTTGTTGATGCTCTTCAAGGTGTCTTTTAAATTTACTCATAGATTTTATTACAACTCCAGTATGGTCAGCATAAAAACAACATTCTTTCCTCAATGCATCACAAAGGCCCCCTTCTCTAATAAAGAGGAGGTCCAACCCTCAACTGTTCTGTAAAACAACTTCAGAGAGAGAGGTTAAAGATTCATGCAAAGCTCTGATGGGGGTTTCTAATATCTTAGTTTTGCTCTATTGCTGCTTCTAATTGGGTCATTTGTTGTGTCCCATGGACAATGGCAGTGGCTCCTGTGCCCACCCGTGCAGCAACTCCTATTCATAATAGGATGGCTAAAGTGAGCGATACATGTTCCCAGTGGAACCGGTTGTATGCCCCCCCCCATTTGATCTTCAAACGAACCTGCATCATGATAGAGCACTCTGGGAAACATCTGCACCATTTCAAAATTAATCCCATCTGTTGACCATTTCATGAAAACATAAACAATGTTTAAGTATATAGAATTATGCTGTTGTAGGGACAGACAAGGCAAGGCACCTAAGGCACTGAAGACAGGGAAACAGTCCTATTTTGTTGCAACCGGATTCAGAGGGCATTGCTTCTGTTGTAATCAATTAATCCCCTGAAACTCAAGTTTAGGTAGTTTCAGAATTTTGTACCCAGCATATAGGATGGGGCTCAGAAGTTTACAGTCTGCAGAAGTTCAAAAAAGCAGTATTTGTTTCTGATTTTTCCTCTGTTCTGGGCAAGTTAAGTTTTCAAGGACACATGGGAGGGGGAGAGCTTTTTATTCCCTTTCTTATTTTCCCCCTGCCAGCTGTTACAACGGAGCCCATTTGGTAATTTCTTTATCTTAGAAATGTAGCCATTTCTGTGAAGCCCCAGCTGAAGGCCAGAGGCCTTGTTCACATATTTTGTGAAAAACAAGTTAGGGGTTGTCTAGCTTAGAAGTACTGAGTTTTTTAACCAGTGGCCAAGTAGAACAGGGCAATACAAAAAGAGAAAGTTTATCTACATTGAACTCTTTATAGAAACTCTATGCTGAAAGTTCTAAATTCAGCCATGGTGAAGACTTCTGGAGAAGGACATTTAAGACTTTTCTGTGGGCCTGGTACAGAGGGGGAATACGGGGAAGGTGGGGCTGAGAGAAGCTCTGAGGATCTGAGAATGAGGAAAAAGAGAGATGTAAAAAAATAATTGGAAAGGGGTTTGGGAATTTCCTAGCAACAAAACTTCAGCAGTAGAACAGGTAGAGCAGAGCAGAAAACGGGAGTGAGTATCCCAAAATTCTGTGAGGGACTTTAAATTTTAGTAACCTGTTTTCAGTGATGACAAAGCAACTTTAATGGCCATTTATATTACATCTTGGATAAGGGTCTGAGAGCTCTCCTCAGCTCGTTTGAGCTTTGGGTTAGCTGGAAAGAGGACCTGGTGGGACCCGGTGAGGGCACTGACAGGAGAAGAGAGGAATGAGTCGGTGGAGGGGTACCTCAGTACCTGCTACCTCACTAGTGGGCAATTGTCTGAGAACTGGTGGAGGTTTGGGTTTCTGATCTAGTAATTGGAGGGGAGAAATCAGGTTGCTGAGGTGGGAGTGACAGCAGAGAGTCTGGAGCAGAAGGCTGAGGATAAAAATCTATTGGAGAAGCATAGTTCAGGATGTGAGTGAAGGAGGGAAAAGGCTTCCACATAGGGGAATCTCCTTTCACCCTTTTGAGCACTTGCAGAAGTTAAAAAGGTCACACAAAATTTGAGGATCTAGAGACCCCTCTGGGGGCCATCCTTTTTCTGTTTTCTTCTTGGTAATATGGCCAATGCTGTGTACTGAATTTGATGAAGTATTGGGGTTCCATCAGGCAGCCCCTGTATGATCACATCTCCATGAAATACAGAAGAAGTCGGCTTTTCCCCCACACAGCCGTTACTGTTTGTGGCTTTGATAGTTTGCTGGGCAAACATAGTAATCTAGGCTAGCCAACTGCATCTGGCTCGCGTGTCCCTACATCCATAAAGTTTGTTTCCATTATCTATGGTACGGAAGGGATTTAATGGTATTTTAGTGGGATTTTCTTCATCAGGGATATCCCAATAAAAAAGACCTATGGCCAGCTGACAAATGTCTGGGTGGAGAGATGGCCACCAGGTCCCTAAGGGGGCTGTATGCGAGATAGATTATACTCTTTTCCAGTAGGATTTGTGATCAGCCATCGCTGCTTAACAGGCTGATGAGGGTTAGGACTACTTGTGGCCAAGGGGAGAGTATATAACCTTATCCACATGGCGAATACACAATTTGAAACTGTTACCAGTCTTTTCCAGTTTCCAGAAAGATTCTGGACAAGGAGCAGGCTTGAGATGAGAGGCATGGATCCAGGAAGTGATTCTGTATACCTTTACCACTGTAGGTGTTATAAGTAACACCTGGTATGGTCCTTTTCAGCAGGGTTCCAGGGATGACACCTGATGTCATCTTACATACATGAAGTCTCTTATTTGATATGGATGTGGAATCCCCTGGTACACAGTTTGGTAGGCAGTGGCCAGCTATTTTCACAGGTATCACTGAGTTCTTTCAAGAGCTTTAAGTCTGTCAACCAAGAGGGTGTGAAATGGATCCTTAGGTCTTACAGTTGGGCTTAGGACCCTTACTGGACGAGGGCCACCATAGAGAATTTCTCAGGGGGTAAGGCTACTCAAAGAAACAGAAGGATTTTTTCTTGCATGAAACATTGCATAAGTCAGGAGCATAGTCCAATCTTTTATGCTGGTCTCTAAGCTTAATTTCGTTAAGGTCTCTTTAATTGTTCTATTCATTCTTTCTACTTGTCCTGAACTCTGGGGTCTATAAGCACAATATAACTTCCAATTAATCCCCAGGTTCCTGGCTAACCCCTGACTTACCTGGGCCATGAACATCGGTCCATTATCAGATCCTATTACTGGCTTAGCTTCCTCCAATGGTAGAGAGGCTTAGTCAGAAGCAGGGGAATCACTTAGAGTGTGTTGTGTGTTAGGGGACGAGGGCAGTGGATAAGGAGGGGAAGAAGAGTCCAGTAGAGTCAAATCTTGTGACTCAGGGAGAACAGAGGGTGGAGGAGGTGGAAGAGGTGAGGGTTTGAGAGATCATGGGGGAAGGAGTATGAGCAGAGGCATGGGCAAGGAAAGGCTTCACCCATGGTGGAGGAGATTTGCAGAGGTTGGCAAAGTTAAGATATATGGCTGTTGATCAGGATGGATATGTGGCCCTGGCTGAAAGACAATATCTCTGACTTTTTAAATTAGTGGGAAGTAGAAAGATATTTCTAGGGGCCATACGACTCCAAAATGGGCCATTCTGAGGCACAGAGAGTCTGCCAGGTCTAGCGTTTTACTAAAAAAAGAAAGATACTGAGCCCTTAAGCAGACTTTGGTTCAGTGATCAAGGGTCAGGGACAGAGCCATTGAAGTGCTCTGTCCCATAATAAAAGGTACACAAACAGTAAAAGCAAAGTCACATGACACAGATAAGACAAGACCATGAAGACAGGCAATGGACCTCCAACACTGAGACCAGGAATGCGTAGCCGGCAAAACCCGATAGGATGGCAATACCTAATCTAAAACAAAATATCACTGAGTCGATGAAGCAATTGTTCCTTGATTCTCCGAGTCCTCTGCGGGGTCCCCCATGGAGGTGCCCTATGTCTCTGTGACACGTCTCTCAGCCACCATCGGAGAGACCCCAGGCTCTTCATCTCCAGCAATTTTGCCAAGCCCTAACATGACACCTGAAACCAGAAAGAGGCGCCTTACTTGCTCTGAGAGGAGCCCGTTGGGGGTCTCTCATCCGCCACTGCCAGAACTCGGTGGAACCTCAATATGTAAAGGTCAGGCGAGTGTCGGAGGAAGAGACTACCAAGAGACTGTCTCATGCAACAGCAAAGGGCTTTTTTTGGGTCCAGCTTGCTGGGGCTCACAGCTAACTTAAATAGATCAGAGAGCTCTGAGAACAGCTTATGCAGAGCTTACATACATTTCTTGGAGAGGGAAGGGAGGGAAGTTTACTGATGTGTAAGGGTGAGTGGGCGGTTCGCGTGACACCGAGTGAGGCAGTACATTCTGCAGTTTGGCAGTTGGGAACAGTACATTCTAGAACAAGATTAGCAAACATTTCTCAAGATTTCAACAGTGTTTTGTTAAGCATACAGAAAAACAGGAAATTACAAGTACCTATTTTATTAACCTTTCACTACCGACTATCCCTTTTTGACTGGATGTTCCTTCTACATTAATTCATGCAAGGTACAAGGACCTATGCCATTGTATATTGATTTATCTGAGACATCTCTGCAGAACGTAATTCAATGCTGCGTATCCCAATCAAGGGCCCAATGCCTTCTGGCCTTCAAATCATACTTAGATTTCTTTTTTCATACATATATTACACCTATATATTCTTATACACATAGCAAGTTCCCAATACCATTATTCATCCAGCACAATGATTTCTAACCCAAATCAAACATGTTTTTAACCATAATCATACACTGTTCCTTCAATCTAACTTTATAGAAGAGCAGGGAAAGAGTTGATTTTACAATAAAGAAATGTAGGGAAACTTCCACCTGCTGAGAACCTCAAAGGCCCATGCAGAAATGATCCCTGGAGAAGATGTAGGCAGCTATGAAGGACCTGAGAAAGCAAAAGTCATCTTCCATGGCAAACAACCCGGTCAGGATAAAAGGTTGTGTCTGAATTAGATTCTCTTCTTAATGTAGAGAACATGGACCAAAACAGGCCTGTGTGGAGATCTATTCCTGGGTGCCTATGGTTGATATACCATTCTAACTTGTGAAAGTGTCACAGGAAGTAGGGGCAGCCTCAATCTCATGGGACCCTTGGAAGCAACAGTTAAGACAAAGTGGTTGCCAAGACAGGGACCTCATTCAGTTCAGGAAGGAAATGACCTCACCTCACTTCCTTGGTGATGGAACTTTCTGAACTTTGGATCCAGGAAGCCAGGCACACAGAGCCAGTCCCAGTCCCCATCCCTGTGGTCTCACTTATTTGAATTTACCAAGGACAGTCAGTCTTTCTTGGTACCTTCAGACGTGAGAAGAACAAATGCCAGGAAAGCTCGGAAGCGTTGCTTTTCTTGAGAAAGCAGTTAGTGGCTCACCGTTGGCTCCTGAGAAGTTCACAGAGTTTGCCAAGGAGACCAGATCTGAGACAGGACAGGCTATTTTGGGGGAACATATTATGGCCTACAAGTCAGAGGACACTCCGGATAGTCAAAGACCTACTTGGGGGAAGAAGGTGCCTTTGTGGGTGTGGTTGTGGGTTTGTGGTTTTGTCTCATTCTCTGAGAATAGGTAGGAAAGTCAGTTTGTTTCGTTGGAAGTGGACTGTTTCTAGTAAGTCGTTTAACATGGCGAGTGTTTCTCTGTCTGTGTATCTCACTGTGTCCGTGGTTGTAGACATTAGAAAAGAGAATTCATGAATGGATGTGTCTTGTCGAGTAGAAAGCTTCTCAGCATTCATATTGCCCCATTTATGAATGGACTGTAGCTTGCCTTATTGATGTGCAACACCTGATATCTTCCTAAGTTCCTGTTTTCTTCCTGAATTCCGGCCAATCTCAAGAATAGGCCTATGGTTTTGTGTCCAAGATCTTTACCACCTCAAAGCTCTGTGACATAACAATGTACTGGATAGCTGTAGGGAATGGGGAGCATCTCAGAAAACTCAGATATCAGTGTGACCAGGAAAGTCTCAGTGGAGAAACCCTGCTTTGGGCCTTTTACTTACCAATTGTTCTGTTGCCCTGAATGTCAGGAAGGTCTTTGCCTCTGGCCACCCCTTTTTGAAGCCTGAAGAAAACAGTTTTCAAAGGGAAATGATTGGGCATACCTGTGGCTCTTTTCTTAAGTGCTTTGAAAAGGGATGTGTATGAATCAGCCCCCTGGCCCTGTGTGTGGCTGTGACTTAGATTCTCAGCACCTGATGGATCTAAAGAAAGTTCCCATGTTTGCATCCAAATGAAAAATGGCCAAAAGAGCAGTCATTGGGATGAAGTCTCTTGACTTCCTCTGTAAGGTTCCTGAACTCCATCAAGTGAAAATAGGGATCCTTTGGGTCAAATGAGTTCTTCAAAACCTACAGAGGCTAGCCCATAGGTGTTTGGTTTTATCATGACTAAAATTCACATAAAGAATCTAAACCCCACAGTCAGTAGGCCTCAAATTGGAGAATTGGAGCGGTATTAATGGCAGGCCTATTTGATCACTCCTGGTTCACAGGATGGGTGTCCAGGCCACCTTGACTTTAGGCAAATGAGGGTCAAAGGAGCTTATTTTGGACACTGTCTTGGTCTGCGCCCCTCATTTAAACATCCAGCCAAATTATGATGAGTGTCAATATGGAAGAAGATGAGGGCCATATGGGAGTGTTCTTGTTTTAATTGTGGTAATTTGTGTGGTAGTTGGAAGAGATGACTGGGATCACCTGGGCTTGAACTCTGGTGTGATTCCCCTTAAAGAATGAGTTCTGGATCTGACCTCAGAGAAGTATTGCCGTGAATTCTCTTGGGATTTTACTAGGCCACGCGTTAGAATCGCCTTTGGAAACTGAGATCTAGGCCCAGGATGGCTTTCTACGGAGCTCGGGGATTCTGAGCCAGGATATCACATGATTTACTTCTTGAAGACGTGGCAGCCCTAGTTGAGAGTCCAAACACATATGGACCTCACATTGTAGACCACAATGTGTCTGGATTCATGTGACCTTTTTGCCAGTCTTTTGGAAGGCTTTTCTGTGAGTGTTCTCCAGAGCTTTCATTGAAATGAGCTTCCTCACCATTTAATGGTTCCTGAATTAATTGAAACCCACAGTGCCTCTAACTTCATTTTTGAAATATGACTAGATTAATACCATGAAATTTCTGAAATTCCCATGACCAGGTGGCACTGGATAAACTTTGGATTTCCTGTTGCTGATCATGAGTGTACCAAAGAGTGCCTTGATTGACTGGGTTTCGTGAAAATGGTGTAGAACAGAGATGCCAGTAATTTGGATCCTGCTGAGTACTGGGTGTAGAGAAGTGGACTGTAGGTGTGTAAATAAATATTTTTGGTAGGACCACCTGGATCTTCCATTGGCTTTGAAAGACTTGCGACTGACATGGTGCAGGCAGCAGACCTTTATATGTAAAGGCATCTTGTCATATGGAGAGGTTTCAGGGCAATGTTCAGAATCAGGTTGCTATAGTCAAGGGGAAAGCTATGTAGGATAGAAGCCTGGTTCGTACATTCTCTTCGCGACCCTGACCAACCACACATGACAGAACTCCTCCAGCATTTTTATCCCAGTTGAACTCCTTGTATTTCGTGAAGCAAGTACCAAACTCCCAGTGCAGCAGTAAGAAACACCCTGGAAAGTGGAGGATCACCAAATGGCTTCACAGTCCACATGGGAGACACTTCAGCCCAGTGGCCTCAGTTTACCTACAAAGAGAGAATTCAGCACTGCTGCCTCATGATCATTGGAAAATAAGAAACCATGTTCTCCAGGTAACATAGATGCAGACCCAGATTTCATGGTGTCACTACAAACGAAGCTAAATCTCCTGACAATTACATATATTTCTTGTTCCCAACCTCAGAGGAAGTTTCTCAAGAAGTCTTTAGGCCACCACAGCTCCATGTTTCTGGATTGTTTACCCTCTCCCTTACATTTGGAAACTGTTCTACCACCTCCAGTGTTGTGAACTCCTGAGCATTTTCCATTCCACATAAATTCACAGATTTTCTAACTCCTCTCCTCTAATTGTGTCTTACTTTTAGCGATGGTTATGTCAAGGCATTGTTCTGGATGAGAGAGGGAAGATTTATGTGTATCACATTTTTGCATACACATTAGATTCATTTTCCTTTTTTCCATTTGAAATACTGAATCCCTGACACTAACCCATAACCTACTAGACTCTGACTACTAATCCTAATATCATGGAGAGAAAGAAACCTAACCGAATAGAAATACAGGCCTTTCATAGGAAGCATGGTGTATACTTCTATTTGCCTTCTGCATTATCAAGAGTATGTGTTTTAAATCTAGTCAACTTTTCATTGTAATATTTCTCCATGATTTTTTAAAATTATCACATATATAAATTCCTGTCTCCCTTTCTCTGTATCCTATTCAGCACATGTATTTTTTTATGCATATATATAATATCCTACCTGGTATCACACGGACATTCTTTTGAGCTCCCTGACTTTGGAATATAAAATTGTGAGAACAGATGACTCTCCCTAAATAATGATGGAACTGAAAATTCAACCTATGGGTGAGCTTCCTAGTGAAAAACACTATACATAAATCCATGTTCAGTAAAATGAATATTTTTGAATACGTGGATGAATTATATTTCATGATGAATTTCGATTGGCATATATATTGCTAAATATTAATGTGTGTGTGTGTGTGTATGTGTGCATGTGTGTGTGTGTGTGTGTGTTTGTGTATTTTTTTTACATCTGGAAAAAATATATATGTATATATATATATATATATATATATATATTTTTTTTTTCTCCAGATTTTAAAAAAAATATGAAAAATATGTGTCTTATTATACACTCCCTAAATTCATTTATATTCATGTATGTGGGTTCAAAATCCAATCTTTACAAGATTATTTTCAGCAATATTTATATTCCTGTAATACATTTTTGTTTCCTACTACTGAAAACTAAGTTCAGTAGGTGGTGCATACAAATCCTAATATTTCTACAGTACCTGACCCAGTTTAACATCAATGCAAGTATATTGCTATGGGACATGATGTGTATTTTGAAGTTCATTTTTATTCAACACTGGTATATTACTATTTTATCTGTTTATGGACATCATAGGATATATTTTTTCATCCACAACTTCACAAAATTATAGGCATTTGGTTCACATTCATTTACTTACTACTTAAGAACACATGTATTCCTCCATGTTTCTTTACTGGTCTTTTCACTAGACTTCTTTCTAAACACATTATTTTTTATTCCATAATCATTTTTGAAGCAATACTCACCCTTCACGATAAACCGTAACCCTAATATTACCATTACATATATAACTGGTTGGAATGATTGTATATATATCAATATAAGATTTCCAATATATTTTCAGATGCAAACTCAATCCATTATTTAAAGTTGGAACTAGTTATATACTTTATCACAATATGGTCTATTCATGCAACATCTCAATAATCATCAACACAAGGTACACCTATTTGTATCACCAGTACTAATTTATAAGTTTCCAGAATATTACTCCCCATAATGGTGGAAGAAATACTCATGTCACCTTATCAACATATACAATTTATCACGGTAGTATTCTGGACACAAAATGCAAAGGTCACACATATGATTGTACCAAAGCCTAAATGGAAAGTGACCATGGATTACTAAAAACATCCATGTCCAGGGTGCCTAATGCTCTCAAATGTCAATCCTATTGATTACTACATATTTGTTTCTTCCTAAGATTATATATTCAACCTCAAGCCTGTTGAAAATGTCTAATCCTATCACTCACATTATACTTTGCCTGATTTCCTAATCTTTCTATTGATATCTGCTTTCCTACATATTTTTTCCCAGTTCATCATTGTGACTGTCTCTTCACATGTGCTGACATTTACATTCACTCTCTAACTGAAACCCTATTGCTAAAGAACTTTTGGTCCAACTCCTAGAGTCACTCTTCTTCCTAAACCTACTGACTATCTTCCTAATCCTACAGACTATCCCTTTTTGACTGGATGTTCTCTTCTACATTCAATCATCCGAGGTACACGGTCCTATGCCATTGTATATCGATTTATCTGAGACCTCGGTGCAGAACATAATTCAAGCTAAGTATACAAATCAAGGGTTCTGTTGCCCTGAATGTCAGGAAGGTCTTTGCCTCAGGCCACCCCTTTGTGAAGCCTGAAGAAAAAATTTTCAAATGGAAATAAATGGACATCACCTGTGGCTCTTTGCTTAATTGCTTTGGAAAGGGATTTGTCTGAATCTGCCTCTTGGCCCTGTGTGAGGCTGTGGCTTAGATTCTCAGCACCTAATGGATCTAAAGAAAGAACCCATGTGTGCATTCAAAACCAAAATGGCAAAAAGAGCAGTCATTGTGGATGAAGATTCTTGCCTTTCTCTGTTAGGTTCCTGACCCCCTTCAAGTGAGAATAGGGATCCTCTTCTTCAAATGAATTCTTCAATGCTCTGCAGATATGCTTGGGTTTTCTCATGACTCCAAATCACATAAAAAATCTATACCTGACATTCAGTAAGCCTCAAATTATAGAAACAGAGCGGATTTAATGGCAGGCCTTTTTGATCACTCCTGGTTCACAGGAAGGGTGTCCAGGCCACCCTGACTTTAGGGAAATTAGAGG
Organism: Callospermophilus lateralis; assembly: GCF_048772815.1. NCBI lineage: Eukaryota > Metazoa > Chordata > Mammalia > Rodentia > Sciuridae > Callospermophilus > Callospermophilus lateralis. The sequence goes on along the minus strand of NW_027514568.1, from coordinate 22,709 downwards.
CAAGGGAGCTTATTCTGGAAACTGTCTTTGGTTGCGACCCTCATGAAAACTTCCATCCAGAACTTTTGATGAGGGTCTTTATGGACGAAGATGAGGGCCATGTGGGAGTTTTTTTGTTCTAATTGTGGTCATTTGTGTGGGGGTTGGAAGAGATGACTTGGTCCACCTGGGCTTGAACTCTGGTGTGATTTCCCTTAGAGCCTGAGTTCTGGAACGTACCTCATAGAAGTATTGAAATGAATTGTGTTGGTTTTTAGGAGGCCACGCATGAATGTCACCCTTTGAAACTGAGATCTAGGCCCAAGGTGGCTTTCCACAGAGCAATGGGAATCTCAGCCAGGAAATCACATGATTTTATTCTGAAAGACTTTGCAGCCATTGTTGGCCCTCGGAAGCAAGAAGGAGTGGCCATACTCATATCGATTAAAATCAACTTAAACCTAAGTTAATCAAAAGTGATAACGAAGGACACTATATACTGTTAAAAGGCACCATTAACCAACAAGACATAACAATTATCAATTTGTATGCATCAAACAATGGTGGTGCAAAGTCATAAAACAAACTCTCCTCAACTTCAAGAGTCATATAGGCTATAACACAATAATTACGGGTGACTTCAGCACACAACTCTCGCAATTGGACAGATCCTCTAGAGAAAATCTGAATTAAGAAACTATAGAACTTAATAGAACAATCAATAACCTAGACTTAACCAACATATATAGAATATATCAAACATCATAAAGTGGATACATGTTCTTCTCAGCAGCACATTGGTCCTACTCAAATATAGACCATATATTATGCCATATGGAAACTCTTAGTAAATATAAAAGTATGGAGATAATACCATGCACCATATCTGATCATAATGGAATGAAACTTGAAATTAATGATTGAAGAAGGAAGGAAAAACTCTACATCACATGGAAAATGAACAATATGTTACTGAATGATCAATGGGTTACAGAAGACATAAAGGAGGAGATAAAAAATTTCTTAGAGACAAATGACAATACAGACAAAACATACCGGATTCTATGGAAAACAATGAAAGCAGTTTTAAGGGGGAAATTCATTTCTTGGAATTCTTTCCTCAAAAAAAAAAAAGAAAAAAAACAACAAATAAATTATCTCATACTACATCTCAAAAACCTAGGAAAAAAAAAGCAAAACAACAAATGTAGTAGAAGACAAGAAATAATTAAAATTAGAGGAGAAATCAACAAAATTGAAACAAAAAAAATTGAAAAAATAAAAGTTGGTTCTTTGAAAATAAATTAAATCGACAGGGCCTTAGCCATGCTAATGAAGAGAAGTAGAGAGAGAAATCAAATTACTAACATATGGGATAAAAAAGGCAACATCACAACAGACACTACAGAAATTCAGATGATAATTAGAAAGTATTTTGAAACCCCATATTCCAATAAAACAGAAGATAATGAAGATATTGATAAATTTCTTATGTCATATAATCTGCCAAGTTTGAGTCCGGAAGACTCACACAATTTAAATAGACCAATAACAAAGGAAGAAATAGAAGAAACCTTCAAAAGACTACCAACCAAAAAAAGCCCTGGACCAGATGGTTATACAGCAGAGTTCTACAAAACGTTCAAAGATGAATTAATACCAATACTTTTCAAGCTATTTCAAAAAATAGAAAAAGAAGGAGTTCTTCCAAATTCATTCTATGAGGCCAACATCACCCTGATCCCAACACCAGACAAAGACACTTCAAAGAAAGAAAACTACAGACCAATATCTCTAATAAACTTGGATGCAAAAATTCTCAATAAAATCCTGGCAAATAAAAAACAAAAGCATATAAAAAAATTGTGCTTCATGATCAAGAGGGATTCATCCCAGGGATGCAAGGCTGGTTCAATATACGGAAATCAATAAATGTAATCCATCACATCAATAGACTTAAAGAGAAGAACCATATGATCATCTCGATAGATGCAAAAAAAGCATTCTACAAAGCACAGCATCCCTTTTTCTTTAAAACTCTATAAAACACTAGGAATAACAGGAACTTACCTCAACATGGTAATAGCTATATATGCTAAACCTCAGGCTAGCATCATCCTAAATGGAGAAAAACTGAAGGCATTCCCTCTAAAATTTGCAACAAGACAGGGATGCCCTCTATCACCACTTCTATTTAATTTAGTTCTTGAAATACTATCCAGAGCAATGATACAGACAAAGGAAATTAAAGGCATAAAAATAGGAAAAGAAGAACTTAAATTATCGCTATTTGTGGATGACATGATAATATATTTAACAGACCCAAAAGGGTCTACAAAGAAACTGCTAGAGTTAATAAATGAATTCAGCAAATTGGCAGGATATAAAATCAACACGCATAAATCAAAGGCATTCTTGTATATCAGCAACAAAACTTCTGAAATGGAAATGAGGAAAACCACTCCATTTACAGTATACTCAAAGAAAATAAAAAACTTGGGAATCAACCTAACCAAAGAGGTGAAAGATTTATACAATGAAAACTACAGAACCCTAAAGAGAGAGATAGAAGAAGATGTTAGAGGATGGAAAAATATGCCCTGTACATGGATCGGCAGAAATAACATCATCAAAATGGCGATATTACCCAAAGTTCTCTACAGGTTTAATGCAATGCCAATCAAAAACCCAATGGCATTTCTTGTAGAAATAGATAAAGTAATCATGAATTTCATATGGAACAACAAAACACCCAGAATAGTGAAAGCAATTCTAAGCAGGAAGTGTGAATCCAGAGTTCAAACTGTACTACAAAGCAATAGTAACAAAAACAGTGTGGTACTGGTATCAAAACAGGCAGATGGACCAATGGTACAGAATAGAGGACACAGAGACATATCCACAAAATTACAACTTTCTTATATTTGAAAAGGGACCTAAAAGCATGCAATGTAAGAAGGATAGCATCTTCAACAAATGGTGCAGGGACAATTGGAAATTCATATGCAACAAAATGAAACGGAATCCCTTTCTCTCACAATGCATAAAAGTTAACTCAAAATGGATCAAGGAGCCAGATATAAAATCAGAGACACTGCGTCTGATAGAAGAAAAAGTTGGCTACGATGTACATACTGTGGGGTTGGGCTCCAAATTCCTTAATAGGACACCCATAGCCCAAGAGTTCATAAAAAGAATAAACAAATGGGACTTACTTAATCTAAAAAAGTTTTTTCTCAGCAAGAGAAACAATAAGAGAGTTAAATAGAGAGCCTACATCCTGGGAACAAATTTTTACCCCTTACACTTCAGATAGAGCCCTAATATCTAGAATATACAAAGAACTCAAAACAATTAAACAATGAGATAACAAATAACCCAATCAACAATGGGCCAAGGATCTTAACAGACACTTCACAGAGGAGGATATACAATCAATCAACAAGTACATGAAAAAATGCTCACCATCTGTAGCAGTCAGAGAAATGCAATCAAAACCACCCTAAGATACCATCTCACTCCAGTAAGATTGGCAGCCATTATGAAGTCGAACAACAATAAGTGTTGGTGAGGATGTGGGGTAAAGGGTACACTTGTACACTGCTTGTGGGCCTGCAAATTGGAGAGTCCAATATGGAAAGCAGTATGGAGATTCCTGGGAAAGCTGGGAACGGAACCACCATTTGAGATATCGCCCTTCTCAGACTCTTCCCTGAGGATCTTAATAGAGAGCAGTATAAGGATACTGCCACATCGATGATCATAGCGGCACAATTCACAATAACTAGACTGTGGAACCAAACTAGATGCCCTTCAATAGACGAATGGATAATAAAAATGTGGCATCTATACACAATGGAGTATTACACAGCACTGAAAATGACAAAATCATAGAATTTGCAGGGAAATGAATGGCATTAGAATAGATTATGCTAAGCGAAGCTATCCAATCCTTAAAAAACAAATGCCAAATGTTTCCTTTTATATAGAGAGAGCAAATAAGAAGAGAACAGGGAGGACGAACATGAGAAAAATATTAAAACTAAACAGAGATGAGTGGGGGAGAGAAAGGGAGAGAGAAGGAAAATTATATGGAAATGGTAGGAGACTACTCAATGTTACACAAAATTACATATAAGAGGTTGTGAGGCTAAAGAGGGGAAAACAAGGGAGAGAATTAAACAACAGCAGATGAGGTAGAGAGGGAAGATGGGAGGGGAGGGGGAATAGTAGGGGATAGGAAAGGTAGCAGAATTCAACAATAACTAGTATGCTATTATGTAAAAACGTGAGTGTGTAACTGATGTGATTCTGCGATTTGTATTTGGGGTAAAAATGGGAGTTCATAACCCAATTAAGTCAAATGTATGAAAGATGATATATCATGAGCTTTATAATGTTTTGAACAACCAAAAAAAAAAGAATTGAATTTCCAATATTTGAGTCATATAACAACTTTATTTTTTAATAAAATTGTCTTTTATTTGTTATCTTACTTGCTGGTATCTGCCTTTCAGTTTTAAAAAACTATGTGCTTTAGCCATTCATCCATGTAATATGTAACAGAAAATTTTGAGTGTCTCCATATAACCAGATTGGCAAGGCATCAAGGTTTCCTTCACAAACAAGGTGAAGGCTTTGCCATTAGAAATTTAATATTCTGCAAAACAATTTTTTTTAACTTTTCAATTAAATTTCCAAAAAAAATTAGAAAAAAAAAGAATCTAAACCCCACAGTAAGAAGGCCTCAAAGTGGAGAAGTGGAGCATTTACGGCAGGCCTATTTGATCACTGCTGGTTCACAGGAAGCGTGTTCAATCAACCCTGATGTTAGGCAAATGAGGGGCAAGGGAGTTTATTTTGGGCACTGGTTTGGATGTGCACCTCATGGAAAACTCCATCCAGAGGTTATGATGTGTGTTTATATGGAAAAAGATGAGGGCCATGTGGGAGTGTTTTGGTTTTAATTGTGGTCATTTGTGTGGTAGTTGGAAGAGATGACTGGGTCCACCTGGGCTTGAACTCTGGTGTGATTCCCCTTAGAGAATGAGATTTGGAACTGACTTCAGAGAAGTATTGCCATGAATGTTGTTGGGATTTCAGGAGGCCACGCATGAGAGTCGCCCTTGGAAACTGAGATCTTGGCCCAGAGAGGCTTTCCAGAGAGCACTGGGAATCTCAGCTAGGATATCACAGGTTTTATTCTGAAAGACCTGGCAGCCATCGTTGAGAGTCAAAACACACATGGACCTCACATTGGAGACCTCAATGGGCCTGGCTTCATGTGACAATTTGGCCACTCTTTGGGAAGCCTTGCCTGTGAGAGATCTCCAGATCCTTCATTAAAATGAGCTTCCTCAACATTTAATGGATCCTGAATGAATTGAAACCCACAGTACCAACAACTTCATATGTGAAAAATAGTTAGATAAATACCATGAATTTTTAGAAATTCTCATGACCAGGTGGCACTGGAGAACCTTTGGATGTCCTGTTGCTGATCATGAGTATACCAGACAGTGCCTTGATTGACTAGGTATCATGAAAATCGTGTAGAACAGAGATGCCAGTAAGTTGGAGCCTGATATGTAGTGGGCCTAGAGCAGTGGTGTGCAGGTGTGTGATAAAACATCTGTGGTGGGGCCTGTGGATCTGCCATTGACTTTCAAATGCCTTGACACAGACACGGTGCAGCCAGCAGACCCTTCTATATAAAGGCATCTTGTTATATGGAGATTTTTCACGGCAATGTTTAGAATCAGGTTGCTATGGTCAAGGGGCAAGCTATGTGGGATAGAAGCCTATTTGGTGCATTCCCATGCAGACACTGACCCACCACACGTGACAGAACTCCCTCCAGCACTGTGTCCCACTTGAACTCCTTGTATTTTGTGAAGCAAATACCAAACTCCCAGTGCAGCAGCAAGAAACACAATGAAAAGTCGAGGATGACCAAGTGGCTTCACAGTCCACATGGGGTGACACTTAGCCCCCGTGGCCACAATTTAGCTACAAAGAGAGAATTTAGCACTGCTGCCTCATGTTCATTGGAAAATAAGAAACCATGTCCTCCTGGTCACATAGATGCAGACCTAGCTTTGATGGTCTCACTACATCGGAAGTTAAAGCTCCTGAAAACAACATATATTTCAAGTGCCCAAGCTCAGAGGCAATTTCTCAAGAAGTGTTTAGGCCAGCAGATCTCCATGTTTGTGGAGTGTTTACCATGTCACTTACTTTTGGAAACTGCTCTATCAACTCCAAGGTTGTGAACTCCTGAGCATTTTCCATTCTAAATATATATTCACAGATTTTCTAACTCTTCTCCTCTAATTCTGACTTACTTGGGGCAAAGGGAATGTCAAGTCATTGTTCTGGATGAGAGAGGGAAGATTGTTTTGTAGCACATATTTGCATACACATTGGATTCATTTTCCAATTTTCTGTTTGAAATACTGAATCCCTGACACTAACCCATACCCTACTAAACTCTGACTACTAATCCTAATATAATGGAGAAAAATAACCCAAACAGAATAGAAATACAAGCATTTCAGAAGAAGCATGGTGTATACTTGGAATTACCTTTTGCATGATATAAGGTAGGAGTTAAAAATCTAGTCAATTATTTGTTGAAATAATTTTCCATGTGTTTTTAAAGTTAAGAAAAATGTGAATTCCTGTCTCCCTTTCTCTGTAGCCTATTAAGCAAATGTATTTTTATATGCACAAATAGAATCCTACCTGGTTTCACATATACATTCTTGTGAGGTGGCTGACTTGGCAGATACAAATTGTGAGAAGAGATCACTCCTCCTAAACGCTGTTTTAACTGAAAATTGAACCCATGGGTGAGCTTCCTAGATGAACAACACTATACACATATTCATGTTCAGTAAAATGAATATTTTGGGATATGCGGATGAGTTATTTTTCATGATGAATTTCAATTGGCATATATATTGCTACATTATAATGTGTGTGTTTGTGTGTCTATATATACATTATATATATATATATATATATATATATATATATATATATATATATATATATATATATTCTCCAGATTTACCAAAATATGAAATATATGTGTCTTTTTATACACCGCCTGAATTCATTCATATTCATATATGTGGATTTATAATCAACTTTTAAAAAGTTTATTCTCAGAAATATACATCCACTGAAATAAATATTTGTTTCCTAGTACTGAAAACTAACTTCAGGGAAGGGTGCTTACAAATCCTAATATTTCTACAGTAACTGACCAAGTTTAACATCAATGCAAGTAGATTCCTATTGGATATGGTGTGTTTATTAAAGTTCATTTTAATCAAACCTGGTACGTTATTATTTCTTCAGTTTATAGACATCATAAATTATATCCTTTCATTCACAAGTTCACAAATTTATAAACATTTGGTTCACTTTCAATCACTTCCTCCTTCAGAACACTTATATTTCTCCATGTTTCTTGACTGGTCTTTTCACTAGACTTCTTTCTAAAGACATTATTTTCGATTCCATAATCATTTTTGAAGCAAAACTCACACACTATTTATGATAAACGGTAACCCTAATATAACCATTAGATATATAAGTGGTTGGAATGAATGTATGTATATCAATAAATGATTTCCTCTATTTTTTCAGATATCAATACAATCCATTATTTAAATTTGGAACCAGTCATATAATTTATTCACAGTATGGTCTATTAATGCATCATCTCTATATTCATCAACACAGGGTAAGCCGATTAGTATCCCCAGTACTAATTTATATCTTTTCAAAATATTTCCCCCAGAAATGGTGGAAGAAATACTCATGTCACCTGATCTTCATATACATATTAACACAGTAATATTCTGGACACAAAATGCGAAGGTCACCCTTATGATTGTACCAAAGCCTCAATGGAATGTGAACATGGATTACTAAATATATCCATGTCCAGGTTGCCTAATGCTCTCAAATGTCAATCTTATTGGTGACTACAAATTGGTTTCTTCTTAAGATTATGTATTCAACCTCAACCCTGTTGAAAATGTCTAATCCTATCACGTTATACTTTGCCTGATTTCCTAATGTCTCTATTGATGTCTGCTTTCCTACATATTTTCCCCAGTTCATCATTGTGCCTGACTCTTCACATATGGTGTCATTTATATTCACTCTCTAACCAAAACCCTATTGCTAAAGTACATTTGGTCCAAATCCTAGACTCACTCTTCCTTATAAACCTACTGACTATCTTCCTAATCCTACACACAATCCCTTTTTGACTGGATGATCTCTTCTACATTTAATCATCTGAGGTACAGGGTCTTATGCCATTGTATATCAATTTAACTGAGACCTCGGTGCAAAACATAACTCAAGCTAAGGATCCCAATCAAGGGTCCAAATCCTTCTGGGCTTCAAATATTACCTAGATTTCTGTTTTCATACTTATGTTCTACCTCTATATTCTTATAAATATCGCTGGTTCCCAATACCATTATTCATCCAGCAGAATGATTTCCAACCCAAATCGAACATGCTATTAATCCTAACCATACAATGTTCTTTCAATCTCACTTTACAGAAGAGCAGGGACAAAGTTGGTATTACAATACAGGAAGTTAGGAGATCTTTCAACTGCTGAGTACCTCAAAATCCATGCAGAAATGATCCCTGGAGAAGATGCAGGCAGCTATGAAGGACCTGAGAGAACAAAAGTCATATTCCATGGCAAAAAACATGGTCAGGATGAAAAGATGTGTCTGAGTCAGCCTCTCTATTCTTTATGTAGGGAAGATGGACCAAACCAGGCCTGTGTGGAGAGCTGTTCCCAGTTAACTATGGTTTCTATACCATTCTAACATGAGAAAGTATCACAGGAAGTAGGGCAGCCTCCATGTCAGGAGACAATAGGAAGAAACTGTTAGGACAAAGTGGTGGCCAAGACAGTGACCTCATTCATTTTCTGAAGGTAGTGACCTCACCTCACTTCCTTGGTGATGGAGCTCTCTGAATTTTGTGATCCAGGAAGCAAGGCACCCTGAGCCAGTCCCAGTCCCAGTCGCAGTGGGCTCATTTCTTTGGATTTTCCAGGAACAGAGTCAGTCTTTCTTGGTACCTACTGATGTAAGGGTTGCCAAATACCAAGAAAGCTCTGAAGAGGGGTCTTTCCTGAGAGGATAGGAATTGGCTCACCACTGCGTCCTTACAACTTCACAGATTTGACCAAGGAGACCAGATCTGAGACAGAAAGGCCATTTCTGGGGAGCATTGTATGTCCTACCAGTCAGAGGACATTCCAGATAGTCACAGACCTACTTGGAAGAAGGAGGTGCATTAGAGGGTGTTGGTTTGTGTTTGTGGTTTTTTCACATGATCTGAGAATAGGTAAAAAAGGAGGTTTGTTTGGTTTGGAGTGGACTGTTTCTAGTAAGTCATTTGACAAGGAGACTGTTTCTGTGTCTGTGTATCCCATTGTGTTTTTCTTTGTAGATATTAGAAAAGAAAATAGCTCATTGGGTGTGTCCTGTCTAGTAGAAAACTTCCCACTATGCATCCTTCCCAATTAATGAATGGACTGAGGCTTGCCTCATCCATGGGCAACACCTGCTATCTACCTAAGTTCTCATTTTTTTCCTGAATTCTGGCCACTCTCAAGATTAGTATCATGTATTTTTGTACAAGATACGTACCACCTCCAAGCTCTGTGACATGGCCATGTACTGGATAGTTGAAGAGAATGGCGAGCATCTCAGAAAACTGACATATCAGAGTAACCAGGAAAGTCTCCTAGGAGAAACCCTGCTTGGGGGCTTTTGATTACCTATTGTTCTGTTGCTCTGAATGTCAGAAAGGTCTTTGCCTCAGGCCAAACCTTAGTGAAGCCTGAAGAAAAGAGTTTTCAAATGGAAATGAATGGGAATCACCTGTGGCTTTTTACTTTATTGCTTTGGAAAAAGATTTGTCTGAATCAGCCTCTTGGCCCTGTGTGAGCCTGTGGTTTAGATTTTCAGCACCTGATGGGTCTAGAGAAAGATCCCATGTGGGCATTCAAAACCAAAATGGAAAAAAGATCAGTCATTTTGGATGAAGCCTCTCGCCTTCCTCTGTAATATTTCTGACCTCCATCAAGTGAGAATAGGGATCATTTGTGTCAAATGAGTTCTTCAAAGCCCTGCAGAGGCTGGACAATAGGTGCTTGCGTTTTCTCATGACTCCAATTCACACAAAGAATCTATACCCCACAGTCAGTAGGCCTCAAATTTGAGAAGAGGAGCAGTATTAACAGCAGTCCTATATGATCACTTCTGTTTCACAGGAATGTTGTCCAGGCCACCCTGACTTTAGGCAAATGAGGGGCAAGGGAGATTATTTTTGACACTGTCTTGGGCTGTGCCCCTGATGGAAACCTCCAGCTAGAGTTTATGATTAGTGTCTATATAAAAGAAGAAGAGGGCCCTGTGGGAGTGTTTTGGTTTTAATTGTCATCATTTGTGTGGCAATTGGAAGAGATGCCTGGGTCCACCTGGGCTTGAACTCTGTTGTGATTCCCCTTAGAGACTGAGTTGTGGAACTGAACTCAGAGAAGTATTGCCATGAATTGTGTTGGGATTTTTGGAGGCCACGCATGAGATTCGCCATTGGAAACTGAGATCTAGGCCCAGGGTGACTTTCCACAGAGCACTGGGAATCTCAGCCAGGATATCACAAGATTTTATTTTGAAAGATTGTCAGCCATAGTTGAGAGTCAAAACACACATGGAATTCACATTGTAGACCTCAATGGGCCTGGCTTCATGTGACCTTTTGCCAACTCTTTGGGAAGCCTTGCCTGTGAAAGTTCTCCAGAGCTTTCATTGAAATGAGATTCCTCACCTTTTAATGGTTCCTGTATAAATTAAATCCCACAGTGCCTCCAACTTCATTATTGAAAAATATCTAGATAAATACCATGAATTTTTTGAAATTACTATGACCAGGTTGCACTGGAGAACTTCTGAATGTCCTGTTCCTGATCATGATTGTACCAGACAGTGCCTTGATTGACTGGGTTTCATGAAAAAAGTGTAGAACATAGATGCCAGAAAGTTGGAGCCTGCAGACTAGTGGGCCTAGAGCAGAGGAGTGTAGGTGTGTGAATAAAACATTTGTGGTGGGGCCACTTGGATCTGCCATTGGCTTAGAAAGACTTGTGACTGACATGGTACAGCCAGCAGACCCTTCTATGTAAGGGCATCTTGTTATATGGAGAGGATTCCTGCCAAAGGTCAGAATCAGGTTGCTATTGTCAAGTTGAAAAGCTATGTGGGATTGAAGCCTCACTGGTGCATTTTACTAACCCACCACACGTGAGAGTACATCCTCCAGCACTGTGTCCCAGTAGAACTCCTTGTATTTCGTGAAGCCAATACCAAACTCACAGTGCAGCAGTAAAAAACACCACGAAAGTGGATAATGACCAAATGGCTCTACAGACAACACAGTTAGATACTTAGACCCCAGTGGCCAAAGTTTACCTACAAAGAGAGAATTCAGCACTGCTGCCTCATGTTCACTAGAAAACAAAAAACCATGTAATCCAGGTCACATAGATGGAGACCCAGAATTGATGGTCTCACTACAAAGGAAGCTAAAACTACTGACAACAATATATATTTTAACTGCCCGACCTCAGAGGCAGTTTCTCAAAAAGTCATTGGGCCAGCAGAGCTCCATGTTTGTGGAGTGTTTACCCTCTCCCTTTTTGTAACCCGTTCTACCTCCTACAAGTTTGTGAACTCCTGAGCATTTTTCTTTCCACATATGTATTCACAGATTTTCTAACTTTTCTCCAATAATTGTGTCTTATTTGGGGCGAAGGTAATGTCAAAGCATTGTTCTGGATGAGAGTGGGATGATTTTTGTGTAGCACATATTTGCATACACATTAGATTCATTTTCATATTTTCCATTTGAAATACTGAATCCCTGACACTAACCCATACCCTACTAGACTCTGACTACTAATCCAAATATGATGGAGAAAAAGAAACTTAACAGAATAGAAATACAGGCCTTTCATAGGAGGCATGGTGTATACTTGGACTTGCCTTCGGCTTTATCAACGGTATGTGTTATAAATATAGTCAACTTTTCATTGTAATACTTCTCCATGAGTTTTTAAAATTAACACGTATGTAAATTTCTGTCTCCCTTTCTCTGTAGCCTATTCATCACATGTATTTTTTAATGCATCTTTAGAATTCTACCTGGTATCACATGTACATTCTTGTGAGCTTGATTATTTTGGAAGATACAAATTGTGAGAAGAGATCACTCCCTCTAAATACTGATGGAACTGGAAATTCAACCTATGGGTGAATTTCCTAGATGAACAATATTATGCATAAATAAATGTTCAGTAAAATGAATATTTTTGGATACGTGGATGATATCTATTTTATTATGATTTTCAAATGGCATATATATTGCTACATTTTAATGTCTGTGTATGTGAGTATCTATCTATCTATCTATCTATCTATCTATCTATATAGATATAGATATCTACTCTTTAGATTTTCCAAAATATGAAATATATGTGTCTTATTATACACTTTCTAAATTTACTCATGTGTGTGTATGTGGATTTATAATCAAATTTTCACAAAATAATTCTTATAAATATTCATCCACCTTAAATACATATTTATTTCCTAGTACTGAAAACTAAATTCAGTGAATGGTGCATACAAATCGTAATATTTCCACAGTGACTGACCCAGTTTCACATCAATGCAAGTAGACACCTATGGGACCATGATGTGTATTTTGAAGTTCATTTTTATTCAACACTGATACATTACTATTTCTGCAGTTTATGGACATAATAGGATATATTCTTTCATCCACAATTTCACAAATTTATAGGCATTTAGTTCACTTTCAATCACTTCCTACTTCAGAACACATGTATTCCTCCATGTTTCTTGACTGTTCTTTTAATGAGATTCTTTCCAAACACATTATTTTTGATTTCCATAATCATTTTTGAAGCAAAACTCAGACACTCTTCATGATAAACCATAATGCTAATATTACCATTAGATGTATAACTGGTTAGAATGAATTTATGTATATCAATATAAGATTTCCTATATATTTTCAGATATCAATTCAATCCATTATTTAAAGTTTGAACCAGTTACATTATTTATTCACAGTATGGTCTATTAAGGCATCATCTCTATATTCATAGACCGATGGTATACCTATTTGTATCCCAAATACTAATTTATAAGTCTTTAAAATATTGCTTTAAGAATATTGGAAGAAATACTCTAGCCACCTGATATATATATACATTTCATCACAGTAATATTCCTGACACAAAATGCAACGGACACACTTATGATTGTACCAAAGCCTATATTGAAAGTGAGCATGTATTACTAACAACATCCATGTCCTGATTAACTAATGATCTCAAATATCATTCCTATTGGTGAGTACATATTTGTTTCTTCCTAAGATTAAATATTGAAACTGAACCCTGTTAAAAATGTCTCATCCTATCACTCACTTTGTACTTTGCCTGATTTCCTAATGTCTCTATTGATATCTGATTTCCTACACATTTTCCCCAGTTCATCACTGTGACTGACTCTTGAAATATGCTGACATTTACATTCACTCTCTAACAAAACCCCTATATCTAAAGAACTTTTGGTCCAACTCCTAGACTCACTGAAATGGGTTCTTCAAAGCCCTGCAGAGGGTAGCCCATAGGTGCTTGGGTTTTCTCATGACCCCAATTCACATAAAGAATCTATGCCCCACAGAGAGTAGGCCTCAAATTGGAGAAGTAGAGCAGTATTAATGGCAGGCCTATTTGATCACACCTGATTCACAGGAAGGGTTTCCAGGCCACCCTGAATTTAGGCAAATAAGGGGCAAATGAGCTTATTTTGGACACTGTCTTAGGCTGCGCCCCTCATGGAAACCTCCAGCAAGAAGTTATGATGAGAGTTTATATTGAAGAAGATGAGGGCCATGTGGGAGTGTTTTGGTTTAATTGTGGTCATTTGTGTGGTAGTTGGAAGAGATGACTGGTTCCACATGGGCTTGAACTCTGGAGTGATTCCCCTTAGAGACTGAGTTCTGGAAATGAACTCAGAGAAGTATTGACATGAATTGTGTTGGGATTTTAGGAGGCCACACATGAGAGTTGCCCTTGGAGACTGAGATCTAGGCCCAGGATAGCTTTCCAAAGAGCACTGGGAATCTCAGCCAGGATATCACATGACTTTATTCAGAAAGACGTGGCAGCCATTGTTGAGAGTCAAAACACACATGGACCTCAATTGTAGACCTCAATGGGCCTGGCTTAATGTGACCTTTTGGCCACTCTTTGGGAAGCCTTGCCTCTGAGAGTTCTCCTGAGCTTTAATTGAAATAAGCTTCCTCACCATTTCATGGTTCCTGAATAAATTGAAAGCCACAGTGCCTCCAAATTCATCCTTGAAAATTGGCTAGATAAATACCATGAATTTTTTAAATTCCCATGAACAGGTGGCACTGGAGAAACTTTGGATATCTGTTGCTGATCACGAGTGTACCAGACATTGCATTGATTGACTGGGTTTCATGAAAATGGTGAGAACAGAGATGCCAGAAAGTTGGAGCCTGCTGACTAGTGGGCCCAGAGCAGTGGTGGGCAGGTGTATGATAAAACATCTGTCGTGGGGACACGTGGTTCTGCCATTGGTTTCCGAATGATTTGTGACTGACATGGTGCAGCCAGCAGAACCTTACAAGTAAAGGGACCTTGTTATATGGAGAGGTTTCAGGGCAATGTTCAGAATCAGGTTGCTATGGACATGGGTGCAAGCTTTTTGGGATAGAAGCCTGGTTGGTGCATTCTCCTGCAGACCCTCATCCACTACACGTGAGAGTACTCCCTCTAGCACTGTGTCCCAGTTTTTCTCCTTGTATTACGTGAAGCCAATACCAAACTCCCAGTGCAGCAGTAAGAAACACCACGAAAAGTGGAGTATGACCAAATGGCTTCACAGATCACATGGTTAGACACTTAGACCCCAGTGTCCTCAGTTTACTAACAAAGGGAAAATTCAGAACTTCTGCCTCATGTTCAATAGCATATAAGGAACCATGTCATCCAGGTCACATAGATGCCGACCCAGGTTTGATGGTCTCAATACAAAGGAAGCTAAAGCTCCTGACAACAACAAATTTTTCAAGGGCCCAAACTCAGAGGCAGTTTCTCAACAACTCATTAGGCCACCAGAGTTCCATGTTTGTGGAGTGTTTACCCTGTACCTTACTTTTGGAAATTCCACTACCACCTCCAAGGTTGTGAACTCCTGAGCATTTTCTTTTCCAGTTATATATTCACAGACTTTCAAACTCTTCTCCACTAATTGTGTATTACTTGTGGCGAAGGAAATATCAAGGCATTGTTTTGGAGGACAGTGGGAAGATTTTTGTCTAGCAAATATTTGCATACACATTAGATTCATTTTCCTATTTTCCATTAGAAATACTGAATCCCTGTCACTAACCCATACCCTACTAGACTCTGACTACTAATCTTAATATGATGTAGAAAAAGAAACCTAACAGAATAGAAATACAGGCCGTTCATAGGAGGCATGGTGTATACTAGGACTTGCCTTCTGCTTTATCAAGTGAATGTGTTATAAATCTAGTCAACTTTTCATTGTAATACTTCTCCATGAGTTTTCAAAGTTAACACATATGTACATTTCTGTCTCCCTTTCTCTGTACCCTATTCATCTCATGAAATTTATTATGCATATTTAGTATCCTACCTGGTATCACACGTACATTCTTGTGAGCTTGCTGTTTTAGGAAGATACAAATTGTGAGAAGAGATCACTCCCCCTAAATACTGATGGAACTGAAAATTCAACATATGGGTGAATTTCCTAGATGAACAGCATTATACATAAATCCATGCTCAGTAAAAAGAATAGTTTTGGATATGAGGATGATATATATTTCATGATGAATTTTGATTGGCATACATATTACTACATTTTAATGTCTGTGTTTGTATCTTTATATATATATATATATATATATATATATATATATATATATATATATTTTTTTTTTTTTTCTCCAGATTATTCAAAATATGAAATATATGTGTCTTATTTTACACTCACTAATTTAACTCATGTTCCTATATGTGGATTTATAATCAAATTTTCACAAAATTATTCTCAGAAATATTCATCCACATGAAATACATATTTATTTCCCAGTACTGAAAACTAACTTCGGTGAAAGGTGCTTACAAATCCTAATATTTGTACAGTAACTGACCCAGTTTAACATCAATGCAAGTAAAATCCTATGGGACATGATGTGTATTTTGAAGTTCATTTTTATTCAACACTGGTACATTACTATTTCTTCAGTTTATGGACATTATAAGATAATGCTTTTCATCCACAAGTTAACAAATCTGTACGCATTTGGTTCACTTGCAATTACTTCCTGCTTCAGAATATATGTATTCCTCCATGTTTCTTGACTGTACTTTTCATGAGATTATTTCCAAACACATTATTTTCGATTTCCATAATCATTTTTGAAGCAAAACTCCCACACTCTTCATGATAAACCATAATGCTAAAATTACCATTAGATGTATAACTGGTTAGAATGAACTTATGTATATCAATATAAGATTTCCTATATATTTTCAGATATCAATTCAATCCATTATTTAAAGTTTGATCAAGTTATATTATTTATTTACAGTATGGTCTATTAAGGCATCATCTTTATAATCATAGGCACAGGGTACACGTACTTGTGTCCCCAATACTAATTTATAAGTCTTAAAATGTTGCTTTCAGAAATGTTTGAAGAAATACTGTAGTCACCTGATATACATTTACATTTCATCACAGTAATATTCCTGACAAAAAATGCAACGGACACCCTTATGTTTGTACCAAAGCCTAAATTTAATGTGAGCATGTATTACTAACAACATCCATGTCCTGATTAACTAATGATCTCAAATATCATTCCTATTGGTGACTACATATTTGTTTCTTCCTAAGATTATATATTCAAACTCAACCCTGTTAAAAACGTCTTATCCTATTACTCACTTTGTACTTTCCCTGATTTCCTAATGTCTCTTTTGATATCTGCTTTCCTACACATTTTCCCCAGTTCATCACTGTGACTGACTCTTCACATATGCTGACATTTGCATTCACTCTCTAACCAAAACCCTATATCTAAAGAACTTTTGGAACTATCCCTTTTTGTCTGGAGGATCTCTTCCTCATTCAGTCATCCAAGGTACAAGGTCCTATGCCATTGTATAACGATTTATTTGAGACAACTTTGCGGAAATAATTCAAAGCTAAGTATCCCAATCAAGGGCCCAGTGTTCATCTGGGTTTCAAATCTTTCCTAGATTTCTGTATTCATACTTATATTACACCTATATATGCTTGTAAATATCGGAGGTCCCCAATACCATTATTCATCTCGCAGAATGATTCCTAACCCAAATTGAACATGTTATTAACCCTAACCATGCACTGTTCCCTCAATTTAACTTTACAAAGACCAGGGACAGAGTTGGTGTTATAATACAGGTAGGTAGGGGATCTTCCACCTGTTGAGAACCTCAAGTTCCATGCAGAAATAAACCCTGAAGAAGATGTAGGCAGCTATGAAGGACCTGAGAGAGCAACAGTAATCTTCCTTGGTAAAATACCTGGTCAGGATGAAGCGATGTGTCTGAATAAGCCTCTCTTTTCTTAAAGTAGAGAAGATGGACCAAACCAGGTCTGTGTGGAGAGCTGTTAACATGTGCCTATGGTTGATATACCATTCTATCTTGTGAATGTGACACAGGAAGTAGGGGAAGCCTCTCTCTCGTGGGACCCTTGGAAGCAAATGTTAGGATAAAGTGGTTACCAAGGTAGTGACCTCATTCAGTTCCTGAAGGAAGTGACCTACCTCACTTCCTTGGTGATGGAACTCTCTGAACTTGGGATCCAGGAAGCCAGGCACTCAGAGCCAGTCCCAGTCCCAGTCCCAGTGGGTTCACTTGTTTGGATTTACCAAGGACAGAGTCAGTCTTTTTGGTACATACTGATGTGTGGATGGCTAAATGCCAGGAAAGCTCTGAAGAGGGGCCTTTCCTGAGAAAGAAGGTAGTGACTCACTGATTGATGCTGAAAACTTTACAGAGTTGGTAAAGGAGACCTGATCTGAGACAGGACAGTCCATTTCGAGGGAGCAGAGTAAGGCCCATCAGTCTGAGGACACTCTGGATAGTCACAGACCTACTTGGGGGAAGGAGGTGCCTTTGTGGGTGTGGGTGTGAATTTGTGTTTTTTTATCATGTTCTGAGAATAGGTAGGAAAGGCAGTATGTTTGGTTTGGAGTGGACTGTTTTTAGTAAGTCATTTGACAAGGCGAGTGTTTTTAGGTCTGTGTATCCCACTGTTTTTGTGGTTGTAGACAACACCTACTTCTTTCCTTAGTTCCTGTTTTCTTCCTGAATTCTGGCCACTCTCCAGAATAGGCTCATGTTTTTTTGTCCAAGATATGGACCTCCGTCGAGTTCTGTGACATGGCCATGTACTGGATAGATGAAGGAAATTGGGAGCATCTCTGAAAACTCGGATATCAGTGTGACCAGTAAAGTCTCAGTAGAGAAACCCTGCTTTGTGCCTTTTGCTTACCTACTGTTCTGTTGACCTGAATGTCAGGAAGGTCTTTTCCTCAGGCCACCAGTTTGTGAAGCCTGAAGAAAAGTGCTTTCAATTGGAAATGAATGAGCATCACCTGTGGCTCTTTGCTTAATTGCTTTGGAAAGGGATGTGTCTGAATCATCCTTTCGGCTCTGAGAGAGGCTGTGGCTTTGATTATCAGCACCTGATGGATCTAAAGAAAGATCCCATGTGTGCATCCAAAACCAAAATGGCAAAAAGATCAGTCATTGTGGATGAAGTCTCTTGCTTCCTCTGTTAGGTTCCTGACCTCCATTAAGTAAGTATAGGGATCCTTTGAGACAAATGAGTTCTTCAAAGCCCTGCAGCAGTGCTTGGGTTCTCACATGACTCCAAATCACATAAAGAATCTATACCTCACAGTCAGTAGGCTTCAAAATGAAGAAACAGAGCAGTATTACTGGCAGGCCTATTTGATCAATCCTGGTTTACAGGAAGGGTGTCCAGGAAACCCTGACTTTAGGAAAATGAGGGGCAAGGGAACTTATTTTGGACACTGTCTTGGGCTGCGCCCCTTATGGAAACCTCCAGCCAGAGGTTATGATGAATGTCTACATGGAAGAATATGAGGGCCATGTGGGAGTATTTTGGTTTTAATTGAACATATTGTTAACCCTAACCATACACTGTTCCCTCAATCTAAGTGTTCAGAAAAGCAGGGAAAGATTTGGTCTTACAATACAGGAATGCAGGGGATCTTCCACCTGCTGAAAACTTCAAAGTTCCATGCAGAAATGAACCCTGGAGAAGATGTAGGCAGCTATGAAGGATCTGAGAGAGCAAAAGGCATCTTCCATGGCAAACAGCCTGGTCAGGATGAAGGGTTGTGTCTGAATCAGATTCTCTCTTCTTAATGTAGAGGAGAGGCCTGTGTGGAGAGCTGTTCAGAGGTGACTATTGTTTCTTTACCATTCTAACTTGTGAAAGTGTCACAGGAAGTAGGGACATCCTCCATGTTATGAGACCTTAGGAACAAATGTTAGGACAAGTTGGTTGCCAAGGCAGTGACCTCACTCAGTTACTAAAGGAAGTGACCTCACCTCACATCCTTGTTGATGGAACTCTCCAAATTTGGGTTCCAGGAATCTAGGCACCCAGGCCCAGTCCCAGCACCAGTTCCAGTGTTCTTACTTGTTTGGATTTTCCAAGGACAGAGTCAGTCTTTTGTGGTACCTACTTATGTGAGAATGGCCAAATTCCAGAAAAATTCTGAAGAGGGGCCCTTACGGAGAAAACAGATAGAGGCTCACTGCTGGCTCCTGACAACTTCACAGAGTTGACCAAGGAGTCCAGATCTGAGACAGGACAGACCATTTCTGGGGAACATAGTATGGCCCTCCAGTCAGAGGACACTCTGGATAGTTCCAGACCCACTTGGGGGAAGGAGGTGCCTTTGTGGTTGTGGGTGTGGGTTTGTGGTTTTTTCTTTTGTTCTGAGAATAGTTAGGAAAGGGGGTGTGTTTGGTTTGGAGTGGACTGTTTCTAGTTAGTCCTTTGACAAGGCGAGTGTTTTTAGGTCTGTGTATCCCACTGTTTTCGTGGTTGTAGACATTAGAAAAGATAATGCCTCAATGGGTGTATCCTCTCAAGGAGAAAACTTCCCAGCATTCATCCGGCACAATTTATGAATGGAGAGTGGCTTGCCTTATCAATGGGCAACACCAACTATCTTCCTACGTTCCTGTTTTCTTCCTGAATTCTGGCCACTCTCCAGAATAGGCTCATGATTTTGTGTCAAATATATGTACCACTTCCAAGCTCTGTGACATGGCCATGTACTGGTAGCTGAAGGGAATGGCAAGCATCTCAGAAAACTCAGATATCAGTGTAGCCAGTAAAGTCTCAGTGGAGAAACCCTGCTTTGGGCCTTTTGATTACCTATTGTTATGTTGCCCTGAATATCAGGAAAGTCTTTGTCTCAGGCCACCCCTTTGTGAAGCCTGAAGAAAACAGTTTTCACATGGAAATGAATGGGCATTACCTTTGAGTTTACAATAAAACCTTCACAGATTTGGCTCTCATTAAGTTAAAAATACTTTTAGATTGTATCTCAGTGTAAAAAGTAACATGGAACTGTACATATCTTATTGATAACAAGTCCAATTATAGAACACAAATGATATACATAAATCTCCAACACTCCAACATGTTTTTCTTTTAAGCCTAGAATTACCATACAACCTTAGAACACCAGCTTGATACAATGGTCTTTGCAAGCTTCTACCTTACAGACTTGTATACCTGGAAGATATGAACACATTAACACCACAATTACATTGATGTTTTTGTATTAAACAAGTTTAGATTTTAAAGAAATAACATGGCACAATTTTATAAAAACAGTACTTGTTTTACCAGCTGTTTAATTTTTTAAGATTACTTGCTCAAAACTTACACATATAACCAAGTTACACACACCTTTTTTTATTATTTACTTAAACCCTTTTAATTACTTAATCATATAGACTCTCTTATCCAGAAACACGTTTTTCCTCTATTATATCTATTTCTAGAACCTTTTAGTTTCTCTTTTCCATCTACTAACCTCTTTCTGTTCACATTTCAATACAATGCTTTTCAATTTCTGAATTTAAGCAGATTATTTTATAGACATCTACATTTTATTAGGGCCTTTTTGAAAACCTAGAAAACTTATTGGCCTAATTTTAAAGACATCTTTATTTTTATCTGTTTACCCAATTTGAATTAAAACATATGAATCACGTGAATCAAAGACATTTGGATACATTTTTAAATTTTTCATGAGCGCTCCTCATCTGTCAATTGTCATATCCCTGCATGATATATGGACATACACACATACAGACATACCAACATACAACACGTAACACAAATGTAACACATAACACAATAGTAAAGGCCTTGTAGCTTTTTTCAGGTGAAATCTCCATTGCAATGCTGAAAACTCCAGAGTCGATCAAAAATAGAACTGATCAGAAATCATTAACCCATCAGCAGAATCAAGATCATGAGCTCAAAAAAAAAATTACAGAATCTAAGAAAAGCAAGAGTCCTAAAAATGATGACTGGCCAGTAATTAGTAAATACCATATTATATACTTTTTTGGTTAGGTCTAGTTTGAGTTCAGGTAAAAAGACAAATTTACTCTTTTTATCTGTCTCCTGCTGAGTGCTGCAGGCTTCTTTTATTTGCATATCAAAGTAAGTCCTGGCTGAGGTCTGGAAAACTGGAAAGACTGGAATTCTGAGAAGAAACCTCACGCCTAAGGCATTTATCTATAAGTCATAATTTCCAGGTTTGGATGTTGAAAATTTTGATGCAAGTTTAAGATGTAATTCTCAAAATTTTATTTCTTTAGATTTTTCTACACTAGAAAAACTTGCTCACACAAAACTGAAAATAGGATCATTTTTTGATAATATTAATGCCACCATCAGAAGAAGTTTCTATAGGATCATTAAGCCCCTTTCTTTGTTATGAAGTTTCTAATAGTATTAAGTTAAATTAAATTGGCTGAAAAATTTTTAAAAAGAACCACATGCTACCATGTGTATCCGAAATTAAGCTTTAAAAATTTCCAAGACTGTTGCTAATTAATGTCATTTCAATAAGCCAGACCAACGTTTTAATTTAGTACCATTTTTTAAAATCTTACACACTGATGGGAATAGATACCATATCATAATTTATTATCTCTTCCCAAGTTAATGCACTGATATATCTAGTGAAATTTTTTCAGGCTGTCTAGTTCAAAATTAAAACTCTTTATTTTTTTTTTACCCTAAGTATTTAAGTTTCCTAGCATGAACTACCTGAAATCAAACTAAACAATTGTTTAAACCCAACTTTTAACTGTAAGATAGTGCAATGCTTTAGAAACCCATTTAGATACCAGATGGTTAAAATAAAAAAAATCATTTCTAGATACACATTCACCCTAGATCATC